>NW_011967077.1:144034-159679 GCF_000949405.1 Vollenhovia emeryi
CGGTGGTGGCGGCGGCGGCGGTGGCGGCGGCGGCGACGGTGGCGGCGGCGGCGACGGTGGCGGCGGCGACGGCGGCGGCGGCGATGGTGGCGGTGGTGGTGGTGGTGGTGGTGGTGGTGGTGATGGTGGCGCACGCCTCGCGCATAAGCCGCGCGCTCATACCTACGAGCGACCCAATCTTCAAACGTTGTCCTTGCTTCCTCCCTCTCCCCCCTCCCTCCTCTCTATCTCTCATCCTCTCGAGATCTTTCTCTCTTCAATTCTCTCTCGCGGTTTCGTTGGTCCGCACGCCCACGTCATTACACCTACAACGGCAGTATCTCTCTCTCTACCCAGCTTTATCCCTTGGTCCTTAATCACCCGCACGAAGAAGCGCACGAGAGAAGCGCTGAATGCCCTGAAGAAATCGTCATTTCTTCCTGTTTCGATAAGGAGCATATACGTGCTCCGAGCCACTCGGTTCCTTCTGCTGGGTTGTAGACCGAAACGGAGCAACTCCAGTTAACTGTTACCGAGGGAATGTTGGCGCGAAAGTGTGTTTCGTGCACCACCCGCTCTCTGTGACACGTGATACGCCACTAAAGGTTTCGTGTCTCACCGCTGTGATCCGATTCTTGAGACGGAAGTCTCCAATGTTGACGATGTGATCTGCGATGTTTCTTCCCGAATTGATTGATTTCTTTTCGCTGAGGTATTCCAACGAGATATTTGATTTCTAAGGACCATTACGAATACTCGTCTAATATTTTCATACTTTCAGAAATTATAAATAAATATACCTTTTTATCCCACACAATAAAATTTTATCAAAAGAGACGGTCCGAGTTGTAACGATGTATACTTATTAATATTTTTTAATTACTTATTAATCAAGTAACTCAAATTAAATTGCTGAATTTCATATTCTAACCTGCTTAACTTTAATACGCACAATTTTTCTAACACAAACTAATTTAGAAATTATGTTTCAAATCTGTTACGTCTAACTACGAGATAAAAATTGAAAAAGCTTGTACAAGTACATATTCTGCAAACATAGAATTTTGTAATGCCTCTCTATTGTGACTTGAAATATCTTGTTATTGTGCCTAACTGACATTTAATATCTACTTTTTAATTGTTGCATTTCCATGTCGCAAATAAACGTAAAAACCATTCTCGTGTTTCTGTAACATTTGGAATGTGAATCCATCAACATCATACTAGTATCGATCGTTTTGCATTTTCATTGCATTTCACACTGATCACATTTCAAATTCTTCGCGTGATCTCGTCAAGAAAATATAATCCATTTGCGAACGTAAAGTAGCGTTCTATGTAGCTCTGTCATTAAATTATTATCCTTTTACATCAAATTAGCTGTATATTTTTTAATACGGTAATAATGTTAAGAGAAAGAATAAAAATAGATTTGTAGAAAAGAGATGGTATTTCATAGAGTAAATTGAGATAATAAAACATTTCGCGAATACTTTTACAGTTATTATTCTTGTTGCAATGAAATACCTTGAGAAAATTATTTGTGAATACCTGAGCCATCGAGAAATATTTTTATCTCAAGCATTAGTAGCATTTTCAATTTTGGCACACTCAACAAACTCCATTTGGAACTTATATTTGTTATAACATAATAAACAAATTCTTAAGAATATGTTTGAAGAGTGGGATCGATTTAGATCTGATATATAATACAAATTTGAACCAATTACGATGATATCTTAAAAGTATTTTCTTTCACTCTACTTAACTATTTTACAAGATATTACTATACATGTATTTGTAGAGGATTTGTCGTTTCCGGTTGCAGTAATTCACCGTAAACCTTAAATAACTTAATTATTACCCGGAGATTACAACCGCGAGAGTAGCAAGGAGAAGCAATTATCTGGAAAGAGATTACCCGGAATTTCGTTTTAGCCTTTTACCGATATTATGGTCTTTATGCGACAATCACAACATCGTTCCTTTTTAATCGCGATCTAAAATATTCCGATTTTCGATAGAGCAAGATTCAATCGACTGAAAGTTTTATCGTTCGATTGAAAGAATCGTACTCACAAATAGGCATTTAAACTTTGGAGCGTTTTAACAGAAACAAGTACATATATAGCTATCTTGTAGCAGTTTATCTTGTAAAAGTATGTCTATCGTAAGAAACTTAGATAAAATCCATTTTACGTTTAAGATGTTAAGAAACACTTATTTATACTGTATAGTATAGAGATGAATGTAGAATCTTCCATAATGATCATACATTGTTTTAATATAGTGGATGTTATGCGGGACGCGAGCATTGTACTTTACCTCGTTTTCTTTTGCCAGCCACTCGATTGTGATCAAGTTGTAATATTTATTGGTAGGCCAACAATTACTGCATTTGTCTCGAATAATAATACATAATTGATAGCCTTAATGGTAGATGATTTCAACCGCGTCTTCAGCCTTGCTCAACAACATAATAATTTTTGAATGGTAAATGGTCACTCTGTTTTTTGCGTGTATCACAGGTGCATCATCAGGCGACATATAATGACATTCTATTCGAAATCTATGAAACCTCTAGCGTTCACATTAATAAACATATATTGGATCGTCATTAACACAAACACAAATTGTAATTCTAATATTTAAAATGTAAATTGAGCTCAGGGAGTTATATGCATTTATAAGTAGAGAATTCTGATATCCAATACAAATCCAAAGGTTGAAATGAAATGCTTCATCAACTCTCAAATTTAAATTTAAATTTAAATACTGATCAAGATCTAAATACAAGTCCAATTCTAAAATGAAGCAAATCTATTAAAAATTTGCGCCCCGTAACTCCATCAACATGGAGAATTGAGTTGTGGTTCGATAGAGTTTTATAAATCAAGTATTGTGTATATCTCTGGAAAAGAAGATATTCTTTATCGTTCCATTGATAACATCCGTCTAAAAGAATTGGATTATCTTCTCTACTTGAGGTTTTTTGGGTCACTTGGCTTGGATAATCCTGTTTCCGGAAGGAGAAGCAAGATACGAAATCTTTTCCTTTATCGAACTGCTTGGCTTGAAGGAGAACATTATCGCTTTTTTCGCCAAAGATATTTGGGAGTTTCTAAAGCCATTTTAACTTCTTCAAGTGTACCGCATCGTTTTTTAAATCGTATTAAAATGTCGCCTGAGGCAGATAGGTAATTCAATATTCCAACTTTCAATTGAATACACCTCTTCTCTGTGTAATGTGACCATAGTGAAAGGATAATAGTGCAGGTGTAGGGATAACAGTTGATCGTTAGCGACGAAATTATTTATATATTGTAAATTTTTATTTCCTTATGCGATAATTTTCAACACAACTTATTGTTAGATGAATGAGATAGTGCACCTTTCTTAATTTTGAAAATTTTCTTAACTATTTAAATACACAGTTCATACATATATTAATATGTAATAAAACTGAGAGCTCCGGAAAGCTCATTCGAAGAATACATTAGGAATCTCTTTCATACCATTTTGATCTCTATTTATTAATTTATTATTTGCTAAATATAGAACAATTATGGTGCATCGTCAATAAATAGACAATTCAATTGTACAACTTGAATTTTTACTATATTAAACTTACTAAATATGTTACTTTGCACTTGTTAACTAAATAATAATATTGTAACACTGTTTAGAGAATAAATGCATGATACAGAGCAGACAGGCTAATTGACAGCTGCAAGTAATACTGCAAGTAAAGTTCTAAGAGTTTTCTTTAATGCAATATACGACTCAAAGTAGAATACGTTATATTACAATGAAATATTTGATGCGCGAGTGTTACATATGAGACACTGCTCACGAGATTCGCGTTATACCTGCATTCGCACGCAGCATGAACACGGAAAGATGTTCGAGATGCGTGATGTTATTAACGGGAAGACCCGACGGAACGCGCGCGGAATATTTAACGACATCCCATCTGCAATTGCACGGTCCTCTCAAAGGTATCCCATAGAGAGATAGAGAAAGAGAAAGAATGGAAAAAGTCTCATTAAGTAATAAAGACTCCAAGTTTTTGGTTTCGTTGCGCATAGCTGCAATTCGTTTTCCGACTAACAATAAGACTAGTCCTGTTTAATAAGCCGTATTTTTTCATAAGTCATCATCATTATATCATTCTAGTTTAGAATATTTTATCCTACAAAATTCATAACGATATATTTGCGTAGCTATTTGCCTACTAAGTGTTTCTCATTGATATCATTATGTTATTTTGCATCATTTAATAAATGCCTTGTATCCTTTCCAACTTGTTGACGATACTTAATTCTATTGCATCGTACGTAGAATAAAATATTATCTCATATGGATCTCAAGTTTGAAATAGTTTTAAAAATTATGACAGAGCATGAATGCTGCTTTGTCATTGATATTTTAAACAAGAATCCAAATTTTTTTTACATGTGTCACGTTTTTCCACAGGCATCAACAATTCGTTATTTTACAGTACATCGAATGCGATATGTTTTATTATAAATCTCTCTCTCTCTCTCAAAAATAATACAATTAAAACGATCAAAAACATTATATGTTTGCAAGTTGTCTTATAGAATTCTATATGCTATACGTGTTCGATCAACGTGCTAATATACAAACGGGTAGAGAAGAGCACGTAGTAGCATCTCATCTGGAACCTCAAACCAACGTCTTATTCCCTCTCCGAAGGCTTTCTTTAGAGAAAAATATGAAAGCAACGCCACCTTACCCATAGTATCTAGAAATGATCGAGTAACAATTTAGAAAAGGATTTTTACAATGTTATCCATCTTATTTAAATTAACGTTTCAAAAATCTTTCAAGTATAATTCGTATATGTACAAGGTTAAATATCACTCGTGCAAAAGAGAATATCGAATGGAATATAGTCTCTCACTTCAAAACCTTCGCCGAATAGTATTTTGAAGTAAATGATAAATTTAAATAAATAATTTTTAATAAAAATAAAGAAATGAGTAACCGAGACAATTTTGCCTTTTCTGTTGAGAGTTTCGTGTTTATTATTCATCATTTGTATTCAAATGACTTATTGAATACTTAACGGACAGCCTGAATGAAAGAATGCGCGTTGGAAAATATAGCATCGCTTGTAGCTCGCCAATATACATGCATAAAAGTGAGACTAATCCCTTCGTGTTGCCACGAGGGGTCCACTCACCGACACCCTCCGTTACCTCTTGGAGCTTTCTGCCTCTTCCCTCTCGTTCCTAAGAGAGCGAATCGGCCGTTTTACATAAGCGTGCTTCGTGAGATGTGAAACGGCTCCTGATTCATTAAATTACATCGATTACGCGCCCGTCAACCACTCGATCCAATCTGAAAACGAATCCACACGACACTTTTGCCGCAATTAATTGGCATCCTTGATAGATTTAGAGTGGCTATTTTATTTTCTGTTTTAACTAAAAGTATAATTTTTCTTCTTCGTAAAACTTGTACAGCGTAGAATTATTAATTTCCCGATTCCTGTTATTGCGAATATTCCTGGTGTGGAGGAAAAAATATATCTACATATTTTCTGACAGTTTTGAAAATTGCCAGAAAAATAAGTGAAACAATAATATATTGTCGCGCTAAATCAACGTATAGATTAGTTTTATGAATAAAGAGTTGATTATACGAAATCAATATTGATTCCGAGTTGACATGAAAATGTTAAATGAGATTCGACTAATTGAAGAGTAAAAGAAAAGAGGTTTGCAATTACTGTTACATAAAGACATATCTGTGCTCTTTAATGGAATATCAAGCATCACGTAATCGTGAACGTGCCTCTTGGATCGATGGGAATTACGCCGAACGTGGATCGCTTGCCGATTTTACCGATAAAGTAGAACGTACCGAGCAAATTCATAGCATGTACCGTCTCGTATCGTGGAATTTCAATTTGAAAAAATCTGTTATCTGTATTACTGCCATAGGAAATTTAGTTAAGCCCGATAACTCAACTATCTCTTTGAAAAGGGTAAATTTTTATGTCAAATCAACTTACAATTTACTAATTATAGACTATTTACTCAGAAATTTGTGTGACCAATCCAAATCTATTGAAATCCAAATGTATCAAGAGACACTTGATATTTTTCTATTCAAACTTTATGAATACATAGAAAATATGTCATGTTATTGATAATACTGCATGATATTTCATGATTGATATCGCCAATTATGCTTAAATAGATTTCTTGCGTCGATTGAATTATGGCAGCTGCGATTTACCTATTTCGAGCTTATCCGAAGGTGCTCGGTACTCTACTGATAGCTCATCAATAATTAATTTCCAGACTCAGCTACTTATCTTCACCATTGATCTACTGAGTACAGAACGGATAATTACCAATTATAACATGAAAAGTAAACCAATTCTCGACGAGTTGCATTTTGTATTTAATATTAGAGATTGTATTTGATATATTTATAAAATGTTGAGTATTTTAAACAAATAAGTAATAAAGAAAAATTCGAGAAATGGTTATTCCGACAGAGAGAACAATCTCGAGGCAACGACGCAACTTGGGGCAAGACCGATGAAACAGAATTGCACGTGAAGACAAAATTTAGGCGCTCAAGTTGAAATTGCTTGGAGTTGGAATTATCACGAGTACGATCGGAGATTGCACTACGCTCGAATTAGAGAGACGTGTTTCTTCTTTTTCTTCTCCTCGAAAATTTCGTCGACGTGTTCTAGATTTATGTTACGTATCGGCGCGGCAGCATTTCGATTAAAAGCCACGGCACTGACATAGTCGAATCAGAATCGAAATTATTCTGACGTGTGGTTATAAAGTCAAACTACGGTACGAAGGGGTCCGTACAAACCGTGGGTGTGTTCTATGTGTTAAATCTCACATCAATAAAACCGACAGTTCCCAGACTCCCTGCCTCCTGCGCTTAATATTGGATCTGCGCGTATCGCGTGGGCGATATATATATTATATACTATATATACCCGCGTGCCTGCACGCATAGGCACAATTGGGACAAGTAACACGCAGTTCGATCGGTCCATTTCTCGCGGGGAGTCGGCTTTCCCGGGAGAAGGAAAAGTTTTGCACAGTTAACGTCACACTTTGCGCTGTCGCTAATTAAACTTGCAAACTGCGATGTACATTACTTTATTATACATATTCGCGACAATTTCATTTCTACTTACTAAAGTTATTATATCTTAACAGATGCCAAATTTTATTCAGCTTTTAATATGACGAGGCTCGAATAATTTTCTTGTAAAAGAAAAACGATTTCAAGAGAAATTAAAAAGATTTAAAAAGAAATTCAATTATATTCATATGTAGAGGACAATTTTAATCAAATTTTACTTTGTATCTCAAAATTTACCTTTTACATTGTAGTTTTTTATATAGGCAGAATCTGAAACGCTGTTAACTCAAAATTAATGTTATAATTAATATTATTAATATGAAATTATTGTTAATATTACTGTTACTATGTCGTTTATGAATTATACCTTTATTAATTTTACTATTAATATTGTTTACATGCACATAAATATGTGTACATATGTGCAGCACCGTTGTACACAGTACATGTATATGTAACTAAAGTTTATTCATTATCCCTAAATATCACGCGCGCGCACACGCATACAACACATGCACGCATGCAGACATATGCGCGCACGTAATCGATTAACACGTGTACAAATATGCATTAATGTTTTATCATGAGTAATAATTTGATAACATAAAATACCTTTCCAAATCCATCAGCCTATAAATTCAAATAGATTATATAACAATATTGTATGTTGATAATAATTTATCTGTCACCCACCCACTAACAGATTATTTAACCTACTATGTATTTATACATATTTCTCATTTCGACCATTGATGATCCAATGTTCTCTTGGTACATTACATTTATTTGATCTTGTAATCAATTTTTTTACACGCACACACACAAATCTCTCGATATATCGCAATTAATTAGTCAGCGTACTGTTGAAAAGGCAAAACGCGTGAGATGAAAAAAATCGCCCATTGCCTCACCGTAGTTAGAGATATTGAATCGTGCAATGATCGTGAATTAAGATAATAACGATTGGTTGGTTCGGTTGAGGGGATATAACAAGCGTCTTCCGCCGACAATTGTACGACGGTCCATTTGTAAGTTACTCTGATGGCGTAAGTAAAAGACGCCCGCATCTTGTCAGACAGGATGCACTCGGCAATCAGTTTGTTCATCGCGTGTAATACCGATGCGCATTTTAAAGATTAAAAATTCCAATTCGTCCACGATTAGATTCAATCCCGTTAAATTACAACTCAAGGTCATCTCATCTCGTCACTTTTGCGCATTTGTACAACTTTGAGTAGTTGTAGTTTGATTTAGTGTTTCTAGATTTCTAATCATTAATAATAAACGAACAAGAAAAACGACAATATCGAGAGATAGCCAGTACTGTGGCAAAAGTCTTGCACGTAGGTCCTTTATACTGCATTAAAAATTTATAAAATTGCGAAAAATTGTAATTAAAACATTAGAAAATGCCAGAAAGCTGTGTTTTTAAATGTTATTTAATTAAATACCAATAATATATTTACTCGTGTTTAAATTTTGCTTGGCTATTGGTATATAAAGTAGACTGTTCTCGGCTTCGTAAGAACTTGACGCAAATCTGAGAAATAATTGATCATCTCCTGCCAGACCCGCAGCATAATTCACCGCAAGCCGAAACCGCTCTCTAGTTCTAATTGATCTCAATTTTTAATGATAGTGCGAGCAAATTGTATTCGGTAACTCGCTATATACACTAGAATCCACGCACATTAATCGCTCCTTTCATTTTACCTTTATAATCTATGGCAGTATGCGCAATACTAGTACGTTCCATATATTCTCTTTGTAGTCCACTCATGAATATTACATTGACTACTACCGGTTAGTACGATCACTAAATTCCAGTGAACAAACGAATAAACGCATTTGTACTACGAATTGCCACGAATTTTATACATTTTTTTTTACAATCGATAAAATAAACAATCTGGTATTGCGCCTGTCAATTTTTCATAATACATATTTACCATTATACACACGTGTTAAAAAGATGTAAATTTTTTTCAAACATAGGAATCAATTGCAAGAGGATTATTTTAGACTGTATAGTTTTCTAAAAATTAAATATAATAATACGTCTTTTACTAGAGGTTGTACAATTTGTACAATTACAAAAATGTTGTCCATCGCAACCAATTTTAATATTATCTTGACATTTTCACAAGAAACCTAGTCTCTTTTCATTTTCACTTTCATTTTCTCGTTGATAGGTAGATGAAAGAATCTCGACAATGAGAATTGCCGAAAATTAGTTATAAATCACAATGATGTAAAGAAATGACGCAATTTCATTTTCTTCCGACGAAACGCAGGGACAAAGATTGACACTCATGTTCCATCGAAACTCATAACGAGATTACCGATGATCGAGGCTCAATTTTGCTCTCGCGTGGGAAAGCTTACAACGCCAGGTGTGTCGGAGTGTCATAAATTTAATACAATCGTTGGCAACCAGGCGAGAATTTTTCGCGAAACAGGATGCAAGGCCGGGACGAAGGATGGGGATAGAATCGGAAATTGCGAAGCAAGCTAAACGAAAATAACCGGGGCCGACATGCAGGTCATTGTTTACGTCACTAGACTCTCGCAACCTTTATTCTGCGCTTTCCACGATGGTCCTTCTTCATTTGCACACAGATCGACTTGGACGAAGACTGACACGCCCTGACCTTTCATACGTGAGTACAATTATACGGCAACTGTATCGCCCAAGATGCAATTTTTCAGCAAGAATCCTCATTCTTTACAGGCGATCAAAGAAATGAAAGAAATCGGTTCAACAAGTTTGCCTCCTTATCCACACGCTGCGCTTTTAAAAAATCGCGCGATAATCGAGAGGCAGAACCTGCAGCTACGCTAATCGTGTGTTCGAACAGCATGTTAACGGTAATAACAATAATAAGAGTAATGACGAATCTAATAAATAAAAGAACTCGATGAAAGCTCGAGTGCGCATCTTTGTAGATGCAGTTTGAAAGTGTTTTTTTCCCCCCTAATAATCATGCTCGATATTATTAAATGTAAGCGTACAAAAAATAATTGATTAAAAAGTATACCTGTTGTAATAAACAATTGCACAATCAGTATACCGAGGATTGTTGAAATATCTTAAAAGAGATGTAAAAACTCGAGATAATATACATCACGTATTGATTTCGGTTTAGAATAGAATATAACAGCATAGTAACTGCCAATTAATCCATCAATGTTGAAAGACATTGTATGGAAAGTTTGTAATAGATTCGTCTTAGCCGAGATTACTTCTCTCTCCTCATTCCAATGGGTCCCCAGAGAAACAGTCAAATGGCCAGACTATTATACTAACGATACTATGTTGAGCACCAAACTCATGAACGAACGAGACTTTCATCTTTTCACTTGGAACAATGTATACGACAAATTTGCGTATTGCATTTAAAAGTAGCGTTAGATTGCAATTAAAAAATAAAAGCAAGCAAAGAGAGGGAATGATGGTTAAAATATAGCATCCTCTCTTTTTAAAAGTTTTTGAGTAATTTTTAATATAGTAATAGTATTATAGTTTTAATAGCGGGGGTATAACATTACGAAAGAATGGAATGCTAATATCGCATGTTGCGAGTACACATATGGAAACGTAAGAAAATATAATTTTGAAGCAAAAGTAAAGCGAGATAATTTCTGTTAGGCAGAAATGAAAAATTGGAAACAGCTTTGCGACACGCGGCCATTTTGTGATTTTTCTGACACATGTAGACGCAACACGTGTGAGATATTACAATAGATTGATAAAGTAAAATAAAGAGCGTGGGAGAATTGTAAATTGTAATTTTTCAGGCTACATATATTCGATATGTTGGAAAAGCGAGTTAGTTTGGCGAGTACAGAGGCAACTTGGGTCGTTCTCGAAAGGTTTCTTGTGGCTTTAACCGATGCAGAGAGTGGCGCATCTACCTTACGACCTTCCGCTATCCGTTTGCGAGAGCGATCACGTAGATTCGTCGAGCCGCTTGCGTGAACCACCCCAGCGATTCCGAGCCCGGGTAGATTCGTAAGAAATCGATACGCGGCGAACCTGCCACCTGCTGGCAACCTCGGTCCACCCTCGTGCAGGTTGCTCCAGTAGCTTCTTTGCGCGTTCATTTCCAGGACACAGAGGCCAACCCCTTAAAGGTCCAAGGTTTTCCCCGGGATTGTGGATAAAGGCCCCCGAGCCGTTCACCGGCTCGATACGATGGTTCCCTTAACCCGGCCAGCTACCTGCCCCCATCATTTGCCTCTAAACAACGAACGCGAGCGATGACTCTGTCACCGATGAGCTTCCTGTCGCTATGCAAAACGGAATACATGAGAGCGGATGTGACGTAGGAGGCAAAATGCCGACGCATCTAAAGTACAAGTAAAAACTTTTACTTGCTACAAATATCTGATTTATCAGTAAATATCTTCTTCGTACGTAATAATGTTAACATTACGTTCATCTCTCTCTCAAGCGATATATACACATTTCTACGTATGTGTTCTGCTCTAAGCCGGAAATGCTGAATAAATTTTGATTCCACCGCAATCTTTTGCGCAGTGGAATAAAAGAGAAAGAGACACAATTTTCTCCATGCACTTTGCAAACAAACCTCTATATACATATGTATATGTATATATATTTTTTTTATTTACATAATTTCTTCAAATTCTCTAATTAATCTCCAATTGATTTTTCCTGTGCAAAAGTGTCATAGTTGTGTAGATTTTTTAATTATAAGAGACCGCAATTGTATCGTCTACTTGCCCCAGTTTTGAAAAGGAGAATTACTTTGTTACTTTTTTTCTTTCACCTCTGTTGAATACCGAAATTGGTATTTTCAAGTCTAATATTGAACAGAACATGTGTATAAATTAACAAAGAAATGATAAAATCGATTGTGTTTAGCACCTATTAGCTCACCGAAGAATGGCATCCTTCGCGGATGACATTTGAGCCAGGTTATAAATAAAATGGCAAATCGGAGCACGAGCTACAAATGTGACAAATAAATTTCCTAAATATATATCGTGACCCACAAAATGTATTTAGCAGTGACCATCTCTTTTTTGACACTTGAATAATAGATGAAAGTCTATAAATATCAACTCGAGGAATGAAAAGCCTATGCCGAAAATATTCAAATTTATTTAGAAATGAAGCTAGTAGACAAAATAAATACATTTTTTGGTATTTATTTGTCAATTTCTACATACTTGAAAATTGTATGAAGAAATAAAGAGTTGTATGTAAACGAATATATTATAAAAAAAGAAGAAAAAATATTAATTAAAGACGTATGAAATCTTTAGATAAATTCTAAATAAAAAGATGGAGCACATCCGATAATTAAATGGCTATCTTTCACATAATAATTATGCAAATATTTACTGTTTTATCGTTTAATACGTAATAGATAAATTATGACGCGACAAATATATGTCTATTGCATCTACTAGGAGTTTTCCTAATCTATATGTACTTGTACATATATGTTCGAAAGAACATTACTGAAATTTCTATTCGAAACTCTACTACCTCTCCCTTTGTATTCGCTTGGCAAATGACGTTAACGAGCGTGGCGACGCCAAGCGCCATAAGCGCCATCGTTAATTTCGAAGACGGGCTTCGTCAAGCATCTATATATCACCATACTTGTTCGTTAAGATATTGCATAATTAAACAAAGTTTAAGTAAAAAGATAGGCGCGAATGTCGCAACTCCCTTTCGTCTCTCAATCGTTTCGTATTTAATAAAATATTCTCACTGCAATGCCCTCTTTCTTTTCATTGCGATATTGAGTGTACGTCTACGTACGGTTATGGTCAGAAAGAATGTTTTACAATGAGTTTTTGGAATATTCGTATGTATCATATACATATATGAATGTTAAGAATGCGTAAATAATCTCTCGCATTTCCGAATGTTTACAACCTTTCTGACCACGACTGTACTCTACGCGCATAATATGAAAATGACACTCTCTCCTCAAACTCCTTAAACTCTTTAAACTTGGGACAAGAGAGAGAGAGAGAGAGAGAGAGAGAGAGAGAGATTAAACAGGAAACTCGGAAACATAGTACAAGTGAGCAACAAAACAATAAAACTGCCATCCTACTTAAATTGAACTTTATTTGCATTTGTGAAAAGAATTTTACACCTGTATTATGATATAATAATGAATCGTTTGACACTGTAATGGACATGTCCAGATTAATAATTTTTTACAAGATAAATCACTCTGAATATTACGCAATTGTTATAAAAATGTAGCTGAAAATAATGAGCAAGGAACGGAGTATTAATTGGGTAATTTAGGTTCGAAAGGGTTAAGCTAGAGAAAATTGACTCCATTTCTGATTAGAAAAAGTGTGAATAAGAGAAAATGAGTGAGATAGATATATGAAAGACAATATCGGATTGGAGCGCTGCTAGAAAAATTGTCATCGAGAGTAGACTCGCGATTACGCATTACGGTAGGATGTACGATATGGATCAGAAACGATGCATCAGAGCGCGCGACGACAGGTTGTTCAAGTCGAAAAAGATTAAGCCGAGAGAAAAGAAAAGGCCCCGTCATGCGTCAGCCCCGTGCGGCACACCGTACGGGAGTTAACGGGAGAGGCGCGTCTCGCTTGGTTTATACGAAGACACGAGGAGAGCGGTTGCGGGTGTTGCGTTCGCACAGATATTGATCGCTCGGGTCACGCAACAGGCTGCTTGTCAGGACACCACTCGTCAGGTTGTGCTCCAAGGTAGCAACTCGGCTGAAGGACCCTCCGTAACCCGCGGAGTCGAGAACCCGCAATAATTTATAAGACGAAGCCTCGCGTCGCCTCGCGTCGCCTCCCGTAGCCACCGACGATCGAACCGCGTTCCCGTGCCGATCCTGACCTGACACCAGCCTACATCTCAGCCCTGACGGCGCTCAACAACATCCGTCCTACTGAATCTCGCCGGGTCAGCGAGATTGAGCGGATAGACGATTTACGTGTGCGATATTATATTTGTGTAAAAGGTATCGATTCTTCTTCTTTCGTCTTCCAGTCTGAAATATTTCTCAGGCGCCGTTAAAATTTCTACCAAAGAGGGAAAACGTTTTATTTTGGTCGCGCGAAAACAACTCGGAACGATAATTCATCGATTTTGTCAATTTTCCAAATTCTACTCAGAGAGGCAAGAGAGGCAAGAGATATTTTCTATACAAGTTGGGAATAAATTTCCGTAGCACAATATACGCGCGTACACGCGCGTTGTAGTATTATATGTTATGTAAACATAAAACTGCACTTAACAAAATTATATTTATATAAATCAGTATCAGAGTGGATAATGTGCAATGACCTGCACGGATCATTGGAGCATTCGAAATAATCCCTATCTCGCTGCGCGGATCCTTTGAATATGAGCGAGCGATATCGAAAAAGAAGCAGCTCGACTTTGAAGCTGTACCGTTTTACGCATGATCGAAAACGCGCATCTCTGGCAAGGGAGCTGTAAGCAGTCTCTTCCGCGAGACCGAGCTTCTTAGTGTTCTTACCTCATCGTTTCACTCGGCGCATCTCTCGCAATAAGCACGTTTCCATTCATCTGCCATTTTCTCTCCATCTCCTCTCTACGCAGTTTCACGTGAAACGTGCGTCCCAGATATCGAATTATCCAAGATTAATTCTATGTTACGCGAAATCACCGATATTGCAATTGCACGATAATGACTTGTCTATAACATGTTCTAGAATTTCGATATCGATGTGTTTTTTTTTAACATTTTTCTTCTTCTCTCTCAACTTTCAAATGTAAAGAATCATGATTATCAATTTGTTGTTCAATAAATCAAAAATTACTAAAAATTACAAAAATCTACATACAACTGTCTTTATATCGAATATATCGGAATATCGGAATACTATATGAGATAATATTCCGATGCGTATTTTAAGTTAATTAGAATATTCTCGGTATATTACACACATTATTACACACGCATTCTCTACATATTTGACCACGTTAGGAAAGTCATTATAGAGAATAAAATAAAAGTAATAAATTTTACAGGTATTGGTATAATTATCGCGTTTCAATAATGAATGTACAATGAATAAAATAAACTACGAACCTAATAACGAAAGTGACTATAATCGATTTTATCGTTAGACAAAATTATATCACGTGATAATTTTATGAAATAATTTTAATAATAAAAAGACGAAGGGCGATTCTTTAAATACAAGATAGATAGGAATTATTTTAGAGAGTCCAATTAACCTGAGATATTTGTAAAAGTATTACGTTCTTTTATTTACCGTTTGACGATAATTTTTAGAGCGTATTGCTTAATAATTGGTAGTGTCACTCTCGTCAATGCTCGAATCATGTTGAATTTTTTTTATTATATATGAGTATTTTATATTTTGACATTGAAATACCGCACTCACGTCTCTCGATAAGAAAAAAGTATTGACATATACGTATTGAACATAAAAGCAAAAAAGAATGTTCTCTCGAAGAGTACTGCTTCAAAACTTGTACACGCA
>NW_011967077.1:160785-251425 GCF_000949405.1 Vollenhovia emeryi
TCTTCGAAGCTTCCAACTTGGCCGGACCTTTGCGTGACTATTTTTTCCAAGTGAGAAAGCTATTCTTTTCAAGGCGTGAAAATAGATGACACTATCGAAGGTGCGTTCGGGGAGCGCGCTTTCAGCGCTAAAAGCGCCTTCTATCTTTGTTCGACGTACAGTGAGTGACGAAGATAGACTGACGTTTTCAGCGCTAATAGCGTCTCCCCGAACGCAGCCTGAGTGTTGCCATGTTGGTACCTCAATATCTAGTGACTTCACCCTTTGTGGACCACCTTCATTGCTCGCATTGGTCTCGCATTGGTCGCATTGGTCGAGAGTTTGCCAATCTACTTGCCTCCGTTCCTTCATGGTTGTTCGTTGCTGATAACCTACGAGGTCGCGTAATCCGTAATACGTGTCAGCCAGTCACCGGTACTTGCCACTCGCCACCAACTTGCCACGCGTTTATATACGTGCATATGTACACGCGAGGAAGACTTTAAAACATCGATAGTGATACATCTACCAGGGAGTAAACATGACGGCGTTGGCTGTGCTGTATAAATTTTGGTCAGAGTACACGAAGAATACACCCAAGAAACTCAAAATTATCGATTCGTACTTACTGTACGTCTTTCTCACGGGTGTTATCCAGTTTGTATATTGTTGTCTCGTCGGCACTTTCCCCTTCAACAGTTTTCTCAGCGGTTTCATATCCTGTGTGTCTTGCTTCATTCTAGGAGGTAATCGCTACGATTACTCGTTACATACAAGTTAAGTTAGGTTAAGTTCCACTCTTATATTACATTTTACACTTTCGTTTTTCAGTATGCCTTCGATTGCAAGTTAATCCGCAAAACCGAAATCAATTTCACGATATAAGCCCAGAAAGAGGATTCGCAGACTTCATCTTTACACATATTATTCTACATATCTTTATCATGAATTTTATTGGATAAAGTCATATTTTCAACAAGAAATCTTATGTATGTTTTCCTACTATTATTACTCTTTCATTTTCATTTTAATATCTTGCGATTGATTAATAAAGTTTCATAAAAAATATAGCTCTGTCTCTGCTCCCTTTTCAAATGTAGAACGAAAATCCATATTCTCCTCGAAAAGGTCAAGTTTAGTCATGTTTCACTGACAATTCCGTATACTTTGACTCAAGTCCGAGAAGGTATGCCAAATTGTTCATTTTATCAAAATGGATGCATCGATGTTAAATCATATCTCTAAAATAAGTAAGCGATATAACTACAACAATCTATAATGCATTTTATTTGTCTTACTAGTTGTACAATGTCACAAGTGTGGAATAGGTATTACATTGCTACAATAGAGAGACGTAGGACACCCCATGCTCATATTTACAAAGATCTTGAAGAAAAGTTCGTTTTGTAATAATAAAGTTACGGCTTCTCGAGAGGGACTCTCGAAAGGAAAAGACTATCCTTTAACTAGCCAGATATTATGTTCTTTCAAAAACAATATAATTTAATAAAGCTCTCATTTATATGAAAATATTCATATATCTTCACACCTATATCTTATTTACACATAGAGGCAATTAATCAAACTTTTAATTTCTCCTCTTGATCTCTCATTTAATTTACATCTGCCTATGAAACATAATACTGTTTCGAATCTTTTGAAAATATATAACATTATTAATGATAACTAGAATAGAAATAGTCAATTTCGTATGCCATACACAGAAAGTTGCCTCAAATGAAAATTATCTTATGTTTCGTCACTTATTGCCTACCTATATATATTATTTATATGCAACTTAGAGATCCATAAAATATATATATATGTATGTATATATGTGTATATATAAATGGTTCGATGTAAATAAAGCTACTTACAAAGTTTTAGTACAACGATGTATGTCGGCAACATTAGTAAAATAAGTTTTTCTCATCTCTTGGATGCGGACAATATGCGCATGCACGCACATACACACACGCACACACACACGCGCACACAAATCTATTTCTTACAGATAATGCATCGTAATACAGGATGTCCTATGACTTAATTCTAATGTTAGATATCCATACTCTTTGATGATGAATTAAAAGTAGATTTTTTTTCTCCAGCGAAAACATACAAGTATAACCATATTTTTGAAGAAATTTCAAATTAATTTTAAGTAAATTCTGAGTGAATTTCAATTTAAGATTTATATTACAAAAACATGCAATAAAAATGAAAAAGCTTTATTCCGTATTACGTGAAAGAATCCGTTATTGATCTTATAGTCGAAAGCCATACGACGCATCCTGTATATCCTACATATATGTATATATGGATACATGTGTTTTCAACGTGTATTTGTGTGTAAACACAGATAAATATTTATGTCAAATTTTATCACACAAGCTAGGAAAAACTGAAAAGCTATGCATGTTGTTATTAAATTTATACAAGTTAAATATGCGTGTTGCACTATTATGGAAATAAATAATATAAACCATAAAATATAAAATTCTTCCATTAAAGTAGGATTTTGTATGTAACTATATATCCGAGTGTAATGAAATATTAAAGATTCGGAAGTTTGTAAAGTTCCGCAAAACTACTTGGCTGAAACTCTCATCACAATATCAGCACAGAGTGTAGGAGAAAAAATTTTATTTATATTAAGCAACGAAATAATAAGTTTTATATTAGGTAACGTAATTGTAATCCAACCCCCAAGCATACTACGGATAGTACCTCACAAGCTAAATATAAAAATTAAATATATCACGTAATTCAAGTTGAAATTTTAATAGTATGCAACAAAAAGCTTGCTACCAATTGTCGCATTTCAGTTACTCATAAATAGTATATGTCAGAATTATTATCACGTGTCATTATTGTAACATATAAATTATAAAATAATCTAAACTTATACTATTATTCTCATCGTATATACCACGTGTACGTATGCGTCATTAAATGATGCAAGAAACGATTTCCTATTAAAGCTGGCAAACTTCCGAACCCCTCGCTCGATTGCATATGAAACTAGATTATATACAAGATTTACAACTTGTTACTCTAATTTTCGTATTTGTGCAAAACAAGTTTACTTTACAAGATCATCAATTCGAAACAGCTAATGTATATCTTAATAAAAGAAACAAGGGCAGATATCTTCCGAAGCATAAATGTATCTGTATTGCCCAACTGTCTGACAATGAGATTAGAAGCTTTCTTCTTTTTAATTTTCATGTTTAGTAGGCAAGCACGTATGTATCTTAAATACAACTTGTTTACAGGCACAAACATAGCATGACTTTGAATCAAAAATCTGGAATTTTGTGTATGTTGCTAGTCAATAAATATATCTTATGCACACATGTCCACACGCGTGGTACATGAGTTTTCTCTCTTTTAGAAACAGCTATTAAAGCTCTAATGAGCATAACTGAATCCATGCTCATTGAATTGGCACGTGTCACTTGAATTTATTTATGGCACTAAACACATACATTAAATTAACATTTAGTGTACTTATCATAACCAGAATACTCTGTCTTTCTTTTCTTTTCTCCCTCTCCTCAATTTATTCATAAATTTATTAAGAATTATTTAGCAAATTATACATATGAGAAAAATAAAAAGTTATGAAACAAAGATTCTTATCTGTTAGAAAGTGGACGACGATGCAGCTTTATTTCAATTTTCAAAATCGAATAACCCGGTATGAGGTCATTCTCCAACAATTTTTGCCAAAACGCCACCGGTGTGATATTTAAATAAATTACGTAAAAATTTCAACGTGTTGTATTATAATTTAGTCGCCTCATTATACCTCTTGTCATAACTTGATGGTATTGAGTATAATTGATTGTATTGATTCAATACTAATCGTTGATGAGTATATCGTTCACAACCTATTCTTCAATGTCGCACCTAATCTCTTACGACTCTCTTGACTTAATTTCTTTTGAGAACGTTAAGAGCACAAACTGTTGGATCATGAAGAGATCTCTCGATATGCTCTCGCTGTATTTAATAATCAGTCATCAGCAAAAGTGGTATGCACCATGTTGTACGTTCCGTAATCTTGTTACGCATATTTTATGGTGTCACATCCGAGAGAAAACAAATAAGAAAACGTACATTCTGTCAATTTTATGTCAACTATGCAGCTCTGCGTATAATTTTAATTGGAAATCATATTAACCGGCCTTATTTCTGCTTACATTTAGGATGTAGTATTCTCAACATTTTCAGTATTCGTTATTTGCGAATTTGTCGAATCAAACTCGGATTTCCGATACTTTTCCAAATACCTTCTGCGTGCCGTTAATCGCATGTGTTCTTTCCGTCGTTGAAGTATAACTTCTCTCTCGGCAGATGATTTCGAGAAACGACCACCAAGGCTCGAAGGTTCTTCTCCGCTATAGAAACAATAATACGTTCGTGACAAACAATAATATTATCTCTCTCATCTTGATTTATCATCCGGGTGATTCGCGATAAATCACTTTCGTAAACTTGGTAATTTCTATATCGCTCTTACCTGTCGGCAACAGGAATATCGAATCTAGGATCTGGTGAATTTTGAATAGAAGAGCTGGGCACAATATTCGTCATAGCCGTTTGTATTTGTGGGACGGATTCTTCTTGCGGTTCTTCGATTAAATGATGTGGTATAGTTAACACCCCGTCGAGAATATTCTCAATTGTCCATTCGACCGATCGAGTCATTCTAAGGTCTTCTAGGATTACATTGCGAGAAAAATGGGGGAAGAGTAGTTGTACCTAATAAAGATGTTTCGTTACGATAAAATTGTCCCTTTTGTCCCTTTTACGAGAGTTAAATATAAGAATGGTAAAAAAAAAGATTACCTGTCGCGCCATAGCATCCATCTGGGAATTAGTGTGCGCCAATGTAGATATGTTGCCGCGTAATCTGTTGTGCGACACCTCGACGGAGAAGCTGGGCAACCAAGACACGTATCTCGATGCATCGAGAAAGAGGAAGAAATGATTACCGTTTCTTCTCGTAGGAGTCTGTGGTTCGGGTGGCATCTCTGGAGTGTTCTCTCTGTGATTCGCTTGCATACTCAGACCCAATCGACAAGTGGGACACGATGTGTCCTGCTCTAGCCAGGATTGCAAGCACGAGTTGTGAAACAAGTGTGTACAAGGTAATTTACGAGCGCTTTCCATCTTCTCCCAGCATATCGCGCAGTTATCAGAATTGTCGGCTAATTCATCTTGCGAAGCCATTGGATAACTAAAAATGAAACGATCGTTTAGCTATTGTACACATATAGACTTTCAGTGTGTTATAGGTAAGGTATAAATAAAATGGAAATAATAACATACTTTTGCTCCATGTGATTCAATACAGCCAAATAGTTTCTGTGTTTCGTGATTCTCCGTTGTATTTCGTAAAACAGATACCTCAGTTGCATACATATCACTAGCGACGCCATGCTCAAAAAGATGTTACTCCAGAGAAGCATGTGAACGTGATGGAAAAAGTCGACTGCCAATACAATCAGCTCCGAAATCAAGTCCGTATAGTAGGTCAACGGACCACGTTTATCCCAAGAACGTTGCGCCGAAGTGCCGGCACCACGAGTATCGTACAGGTGAATCACGTAGCGTAACATGACGTGAATCGTACGGACTCCGAGTAGAATACACTGCGTAATACACCGAATTATATTTTAGACGATGTGCTTTTCTCAAAGCTAATTCGAAAGGTGACGATTACACACTGTGTAAATTCAACAGACACGAAATCATTTTCAATAGAAGAGAAACAATTGCTTACCTCAGCTGCCATAAAAGCAAAAGTATTGAAAGATATGAAGAAGAAGGCTGCAGCGATGCAGAATAGAAGCATGAAGGAAGATAGCACGAGAATTGCCGCTAATAATCCGAGAAGTCGCGCGTGACTCCATCCTGGTGTGGTGGGTGAAAAGGACAACTAAAAGCAAACATTTGGATATATTATACTTGTTGAAATCCATTTTCAGATATCTATTATAAACATTGGAGTTAAAGTAGGACTCTCTCATTAAAACTAAAGGAGAAAGAAGAATGGCCAATTTTGTCCCCATTTGCCCTGCGCGCCGGCTTCTTTTCGGACATGACGCAGTTTTCTTACAGGTGGAGTTATTATCGTCAGTGAATTGCCATATTCAAATCGATAAACGATTTGCAAATATATTACAAAATGTTACAGTCGGCATTCAATCGCCCCTTCTCCATACTGTGAATTTATTTCCATCAGCCAGGATGAGGTAATATCTTTCGCAATAAGAATAAATTAGGGAAAAAGAACCGGTATATATACGAATTGACAATTTATTGGCCATTCTTGTTTCTGGTTTATTTCTATTATATTTTCAAGGATGTATTTTTGCTCTTTGTTATACTCACGTATTCGAATCGATCTTTGCAAAGCTGGCTGAGAAGACTGAGAAAACCGAGCGCCATGAACCATGCCCACCAGAGTACAACTTCGTCCATGTATTGTACGTTCAAAACCCCAAAAACGAAGATGAATTTATAAAAAATAAAATTCCAGAACTTGTCTTTCAAATGTTGGCTCTCTGAGGCACGTAGCTCGCCAAATACGAGCTTTTGAATGGTTTTGCCGAGAAGAATCAACATGCAGTAAGCCATGTTGATTAGAGTCTGTAGAGTAGAAGAAAAGAAAAGGTAAGGCAACGCATTTTCTTCTTAAAATCTTGTATTACGCGAAAGGTGTAACATACATATTTCTAGTTTTCTTTTCTCTGAATTGAATTTAATTATTAAAGAGAATTAAAGATGAGAAAGAGAGAGAGAGAATTTTTAACAGGTGACAGATAGTTGAAATAAGTATTGCCAAATGGTAGAAAGGCCATCTAATTTTAGGCTGAAACATTCTCCGTTTCAATGTCTCGCCAACTATTTTGAAATACACGGTGTCCGAGGTGTAAATTGTTGGAAAAATTTCAAGTACCTACGTATTTGCAGAGATATTTAATTGAAAAAATTGAGCCATGGCTTTTTCTTTTATCGCTATACGTGCCACGAAATAACGAAATCTTGAATCCGAATCTTGAATAGTTTTACACCCACAAAATCCTCGTCATCTCGTAGTGACATAATGTGTGAGCAACACGAGTAAAGAGCGTTTTAGTAAATTATACAACTTGGTAAAAGAAAAATTTGCTTAAATTAACACGGGCAAATGAGTTTGGAGTCTAATGACTACGGCGAAAATTTCAATCTGGAAAAGAAGATACGTTTATACAACGGACATGGAACATGAGTTTCCTAGCGTGAATAGCGTGAACGTAATTGTGTTATAAAAGTCAACTTGGGATATTTGTACGAAAGAAACAATAGTACGACGTAATGACGCGTTAGTTGCGTAATTGTCGTTGACTTGTAACGAAAGACGTAACGTAGGGGAGGAAAGTAACGCGTTGCGCTACAAACTGCCACCGTCATGGGCACAAGTTTTGTGCTAGAAGAAAAATGTACATTCTTGGTGGGAATTGATCGCGATTGAAAATCCACCGTAGTTGCTTTTTTCGCTTTAACCGACAAGATCGTTATTACATCAGACAAATTATGTGGATAATGCGAAAAAAGGATGGAAAACTACAAGTTACTTAATAGCTCTACAGTATTGTATAATGCTCTAACAGTATTATATAATACCAGGAAACTTAACAACGTTCATATAATGTACAAGCTGATGTAACACAGCAATTAAAATAATATGGATAGATGAGGAAAAAGTAGGCATAAAACGTGTATATGTGAAAGTGTGATGTAATGACCGATAATTGACCGATATGAACCTTAGAGATTTGCGGCCATTATAAAAGAAGATGAAATAAACCTACCCAGACGCAGACAGGTTCCACCACCATACATTCCAAGAGTTCTTTGAGATGCGTGCCAAGACCTCTCGGATCAGTCGGATCGACGTCGTCTCCAGGATGGGCTGCCACATCGACGTGCGTGTGATTGGTCCTCCAAGCGGGATCCTTGATTATTTGAGTGGCATAGTATATGGAGCAGGAGAGTATGGTGAAACTAATGGCGGTATACACCCGAAGATTCGGGACCGGTAGCCGCTCCAAAAATTCCATCGGCATGATTGCAAGAGTTTGGCAATTTTCCTTTATTCAAACACTTGTTACATCTGTAATGAAACTTGAATCTCATTGCCAGGCCTCTTTGAAGAAGTCTAGCGGAATGATTTCGCGAGATACGTTGGAGGCAAATCTATCGCTGCACGCTCGTGCGATATCGAATGCGACAAATCCACGTCGCGTTGATCGCCACGTAATGAAAATGCTCTTCCTGGAGAAACAAGCGACCTTGAAGGTTGACCGCGAATCGTAGCGGATCATCACGCGCGGAAAGTAGATCAGCCACGTGACGTACCGTATAGAGTCCTTTGGAAAGAGAGCTGTTTTTACGTTAGTAGCATAGATCTGCTATCAAGCGTCGCCAAACGTCGCCGATCGATCGACCCGAAGTCGGCGACGAGAAAGCGCCTTTCACGCGCGGCAAAGTCGGCAAAAGGGTTAACGCGAACGTGTCGCGCAGTTTCCCGCAAGACGCAGCAATAGCCGTTGGACGCGCCAATTCGATTCGAGCAGATGCGAGATAACGCCTCGCCTCGCCTCGCCTCGCCTCGCCACGCCTCGCCGCGCCGCGCCGCGCCGCGCCTCCCGTCGCTTTCCTTTCGTCAACATTTCCCACTGCATAGTGCATTATTATACTTTCGGAATTAATCTCCCGCATATGTTATATATATATATCTTAGGTCGCGAGCGTGTCGTCACTTTGACTGAATCTACCAATGCTCGAAATGCTCCAAATGCTCCAATGCTCCTACGCATGTGGAAGATGCAATTGCGAAAGGATGAATGTAAACCGGCGCCGGCGAGAAGAAAAACGTTCTCGTTGGCGACACGTGTCGCGTGGTACTTACGCACGAGCAAAAGGTCCGTTGCGAGCGTTTCCCGAGGCGAGCCTTGTGCGTCTCGAAGGACGTCTACATCATCATAAATATCGGCACGGTGCCGCGAAATGACGACGGAAGACCTTGAGGACCGACGCAATACGGACGCGCCGCATCGATTAGCACAGACGGCGAAACGGGCGATCTCTCGCAGCCGCGTAGTCGTAAGTCGTAAGCACACCCGCGACGGATCCTCCGTGGACGATGTGACATATCACGAGGCACCTGCCGACAAGAGCACGGAGCGGTGTAGACTGTATGCAAACAAACGTTGATTCACTACTCGCGACTCGCGAGCGCGACGTGTGTGCACACCATACTGCAAGTGCTCGCTCGGTAATGTCACTCACAGAGGCGCTAGCTACTCTCAGTCACAGAGAAGTGAACGCAATGTCGACTACCACGGCCTCGGAAATGACACCCGTGCTTGGAACTCTGCAGACCGTCGGACCCAGTAATCAGACGTCACCGGTTCTGCCAGCCAACGTTCAGAGCGGTGCCACCGCTCAGCAGACAACCACGGTACAGCCGCAAACGCAGTCTCAACAGACCCAGTACGTTCCACAACCCCCCAAGCCGGTGCAACAATCGTCCGCGCCAACTGCTTTCAGCGATTTCCCCCAAGTACGTTACATCCCCGCCCCCGATTTCTTCGCGTCCCCCTACATCCCTCTCTTTCACTTTAGTTCTTAACCAAAACGAGACTGCAAGACCTGGTAAGGGAAGTAGATCCCACCGAGCAATTGGACGAGGAGGTGGAAGAGATGCTTCTACAGCTAGCGGATGACTTTGTCGAGACGACGGTCAACGCAGCTTGTCTCTTGGCGAAACATCGTCACGCCAACACTGTCGAAGTTAAAGATGTACAATTACACTTGGGTGAGTTATTCTACCAATGTACCAATGTACCAATAACAAATACCATATTTTCACTTTTAGAGAGAAATTGGAATATGTGGATTCCCGGTTTTGGTACAGACGAGGTACGTCCGTATAAACGTGCGACCGTTACCGAGGCACATAAACAAAGATTGGCGCTTATACGAAAAACTATTAAGAAATATTAATCCTCTTGTATTTTATACATTTTTACTTATATCATCCATTCTACTACTGACAAAATTGTCCATTTATCTTGTACATAACTCGCCCTCTTCACACGTGTGCCAATAACATTTCTTTATCTATTAAAAATATAGTAATCTTACAGAAATAACATGTGACTGACATATTTGCTTCGTTCCACTATTTGCACATAAGGAGAAAGAAACAATTTCCTGCGAAATACTATTTAAAAATGCATAATATATTGTAAATTATAGAAACTCTTATACATACAGATATTACACGAATAAGGCGAAAACAGTGACCATTCACTCGCAATATATAAACATTATACAAATATGTTATAAAGAAAATGTTTGCAAGCAGATTTCGCATGTAGCACGTATTAAAAATATATATTCTGTGTTCACATACGCCTATTATATATCATTATACATATGTTATAATTCAAATAGCATTGACAATATACCTCGGATTGCATTAATTATCAGAGATATATCATCGACAATACGCTTGCCGAATATCTCAGTGTTTCTCGAAATGTTTCATTCTTTCTCTCTATAGACACGAAAAGTTGCGAGAAAAATACGTTTAGACATTTCTTCTGACTCTCAAGTTAACAGATATTGTGAAACAATTAACAAACAAAGACAAAGACAGCTACTGCTAATCGCAGCCGAAACGATCCATCAGAACAATCCTATATCTTTCTTGAGATTTACTTGCTTCCAGACTGGGAGTTGTTGAAATTCTTTCTTGCTCATTCCCAGGAGTTCCTACAAATCACACCAAACAAATACATCTGCACATCTTTGTTCACGAGTATTCAACTACTATTACAAGTCTATATACTAACTCGAAAGTGTTGTTGAGATAAATACAACTCTAGGCGCGTTGGATCGACTCCGTCGGGTAAAGGTCTCTGTAACAGCTGTGCAGGAGGATATGTACTTTGCGTCAGGCGAGCCAATTCATTTTCCGCAGTTAATATTTCTCCCGGATTCCGGCCATCCTAGTAATATGTTTAATAAATGTCATGTTGTATACACATTTAGAATCGAAATGTACTAAATATAGGCTCTTTTATTCATAAAAGTATAAGCTAAAGCAATTATTTTCAAGTTGGATTTCTATACATGTCTTTTCTCTAGTAATAGATAAGACAAAAGTGAGGTACCTCTATGTTTAGTTCAGCGACATCATCCCGATACGTCCATTCTGGGAAAAGATTTATAAATTGCAACGGTTCTAAACCTGCCCATATTAAATATATTGGAAGATTCGTTGTTTGTGCGTTTCGAGTCTTTCGCCAATATCGTATGGCTGTCGTCATCGCCGCTCTTCTCTCTGCCTGCCATCGGACAGTTTTGCTTCCAGACTGATCTTCCGTTCCGCTGTCAGGCCACCATCCTTGCCAGATCCAAATCGTATTCTTATCATCCAATAAAAATAAAGCTAAAAGTTAACTCTCATTAGATTAACTGATTAAAACATCAACTATATCAAAGTGCTAAATAAAGATATCGTTACCTGGCTGGTTTGCTTGATACAAATCATCTTGTGAGAAAGGGAACGGTGTTGTGAGGTCCGCACGATATGGACAAAGTATTTCCGTTGCACGAAATTTTTTAGAAATACTGGATAAATGATAAAGCTTTGGAGTATGATCTTGTATTTCAGCTGTTTCCAACGACCAATACAATTTCTTATTTATGCCACCTAATGCTGAAAAATTAAATATATATTTTGACTTTTTTATTCAATTTAAATATCAACCGACTTTTTACTCACCTTTACTAAATCCCTCAGGTTCCCTACTCTCTTCCACTTGGCATATTTCTACGTTACTCTTGTTCGATAATCCAGCTTCTTCCGGTCGATTTTCTTTCAATTTATTTGCAGCTTTTATCGTATTCTAAAATGACAGGAGAAAGTGTGAGAATTAAATAAACGAGATAGAAATTAAGAAATGTAGAATAGAGAGGTAAATAGGAAAAGAAGAGAAAGGAAAGCGATCGAGTCACGTTTTAGAAAGCGAGATGGAAAACGAGAAAAAATCATCATCGTTACTCCATGCTACTTGGAAAAAAGCATAGTAAAATAGAATCATGGTAATTTTAAAATTTTGTAAAGCTTTTATAGCCAAAAACTTTTCGAGATTGCTTATTAATTGATTACTTTAATTCTACTGCTTTTGTTTTTTACATGTTACATGAGCTAGTTAAACACTTTATGTGTGTGAGTATATTATTATTATATTATTGTAGAAATTTATAGCAAGTATACTTCTCTAATATGGCGCAACGAATTGTTCCCATGCCAGATATATAGTTTTGCATTTTCCGTGTCTAGTAATATGAAGGAACTTCTACTTCTTAATTGTCGAGTACTACAAGGGATCTCGATCAAGAAAGTCTCAGTCTCTAAAGTCCCTCGACAAATGTACAATCTCCATCGTTTCTCACATTTTTTCTCAGACTTCTTGCCACTGTGTACCACCATCCTGCCAGAGAATAAATTTAAGAATGCAGCTGGTTCGTGGCCTTGAACAACATGAATCTGTAAAATAATAATTGTAAACATGTTTTTATATTTTGTGCAATATTTTACTTTTAGTGAAAAGAACATTTTTGGAGAAAGAAAGCTTTTCCAATTGACAAACATTCATTTTAAGAAAATAAACTTACAAAGTCTAGTTGGCATAAAATTACTAGTAATAGATAATATTAAACTCACTTGAGGACCTCGATCGCTGTCTAACTCAACCGTCAGTAATGCCGCAGCACCTCGTTCATTCAAGGATGCGTTTCGACCTTGCCAAATAAAATATACAAATCTATCGCGACCTTTTGCCGAGTGCTTAGACGGCAAACCACTGAGTTCTCTGCCTAGAAGCAGATATAAGCGACTACATCTTTCATATTCTTCAAAAATATAGATTACAAAAGAGCTCACCAGTAATTGTGACGGAATACGTCCATTGAACGATATAACTGTCACCAGAATAAAATTGACCAATAGATGATCCATCCAAAAGCGTATGTGAGAATTCATCGATATGCCACACCATAACACTTGTTGTAGCAACGACATACTCCTTCTTCAACTAAAATCAAATTGAATGAAATTATCCATCAGTTAGATTCACCTGCGAATCGCAAACATTGTCGATTATAAATATACAAGAGAAAAGAGTTTCTTATCTAAATGAGAGTGCAATGGGTAATAAATGATGGATAAAAAATAAATAACTTTGAAACTAATACATCTCATTTTCAGCTATTGACCGAAATCTTTTGGTCGTGCTAATAAAGGGACAAATTACTTCGTTGTCGTAATGACCAGTGCCTCTGCCCAAGTGACAGCCCTCCAGAATAAAATCGACCCAAGTGGAGCTTGGTAGCCACATATCGTCCTTTTCATCCAAATGCACAGTTATGGTACTGTCGATTTGCCGCGTATTATCGTTTCGGCCTCGCGTCTTTACCGCACCGGTAACGTTAGGCCAGTCGAGGAATTTCTCCCGGAATAGTATCGTTTCGACGTGTTGCGTCAGCTTGGCAAGTAAACACCATTTTGGCCTGCTTTTGGCCATTTTCGCGGGCGGATTTGTGCGCGAATCACTCTTCTGATTACCAATCATACGGGTCGCACTAATCGGGCAAACGGTACACTCGCTATAATCGTATCCATTGTTCCACATTTCTGTGGCCAACCGCGTAGCGAGTTTCTTCTTGTCCGCCGAAATTTCTTTACCGCTCCAGATGTACATCTCGGTGCCGAAATCGAACACCAGAATCTTTACAAGGTAATAAAAAACGCGATATAATATAATTCCTTGTATAGTTGTTGCATAAATTAACTTGGCTACAAAACGCGATCTACGCAAATCTTTGCATTTCCCATTTCTTTCAATGTGCGTTACCAAAACTGAAACCATTAACCGCAATTTGAAAAGATTTTTGACTTTAGAAACTGAGAAAAAAAGGTGGTTTATTCGAAAAATTATTGCTTTAGATATGCGTAAAATCGAGATGTTTCGAGAACTGCAAATTATAAACTTATGAAAATAAAACTTGGAATTGGAGCAAACAAAGGTCAGAATGTTTTTCTTATCATATAATTTGTCAAGTTATATGTGTATCATTGTATACGACGTATTATTATTGTATATACCAACTTTGCGATGAGAAAAACCTTACCTTGTTCTTATCGAGCATCTCTATCTTTGGAAGCGTACCCCAGAATTTTTCGTGCGACACTAATTGTTCATCTTTCAATTCGTACACCATATTTGTATCGATAATGGCAGATTCGTACAGTTCATCTTCGTCAGGATGGCCAGCCTCGACAACTGCAGTGACACACGCTATGGATTACAATACGCTATGGATGTAATACACCAGAAATAATGTTGCAAACTATGAAAATAGAAGCATACTGTTTAGCTTTTCGCTGTCAACTACTCCAAGATAACTCCAAAATTTGTCAACTTGATTCCTCGAGCAAGTGAGTTTATCGTCATTTATAGTAATTACTTGGACCGCTTGACAGCCTAGATCCTTTTGTTGTTGAATACTCGATGCAATCTCAGCGGCGCGAGTTTTCTCGATAACATTGCTATATTTCCCTATATAGTTGAAAACCTGCAATTCGTCGAGTCAGTTTTATTTGCGATTAGTAACCAAGTTGGAAAGAATGAGCATAAATGTCTTCCACATTCTATTCTACTTATTATTGATTACATTACCTCTGATTTTGTGACCAAGATGTAACTATCACCATTATTGATACTCTCGGCGACAGGTTCGATCAATCTAGCTTGCACGTGCCGTCTTCCTTTAATCAATATCAACATTATGTCTTTATACGGTTGCAACTTGTTCGTGGACACGCTTGTTTCCGACACATTTCTCAGAGTCACTGTACTGAAATCTTCAGTAGAAGCCAATCCGGCGAGAGCCTCGACAGCAAAAGATGAGCTCTTGACGACTGGAATATCGATCCAGAGAGGTGTCAGTCTTAATTATAATTCAAATTCTGAAGAATTCTATGTCACATGATTGATATAGGATGTAACGGGGAGATCTGACAATATACTCACCTTTTCTTATACTACTTGAGTCGTTTGTCGTTCTCATAGATATAGTCGTGCGAATTTCGGTATATTCCGATTTCAAATCAGTCCGTGCCGCGAGAACTTTAAGAGGATTTTTCGAGGCGGCTCGTCGACGTTGCGCTCGTATATTCCGCTTTTGTACTAATCTGCCAAGAAAAAGATTTCGATTATATACAGTTATATTTGCGGACGCACACGCACACACACACATCGATATTTTCAACGATACTCTTCTTTCTGCTTTTTCATTTCTTTTTCTCTCTCTCTCTTTCATCTTTGCACGAGCATAGCAAAATAGTAAAAGCAAAAATTTACAATTCGGATTGTGGTGTGATTATATCAAAGTCAGTTTCATCCAAGGCAAGACATTCGGTCTCGCATTTTTCCAACGACATGCCACTAAAGAAAGAGGTGAACGTTTCATCATCCATTTTAGGTACTGAAACACTCGGCGATGAGGCATGCTCCGTTTTACATTCTTCACCTACAAATTATAATAAACTATAATTTTACTAGCACTAAGAATCTTTCGCGCCTTTCCGCGTTTATTCGTCTGTTTGATCAGGCAATCTCGATCTCATCACGAGCTATCCCAGAAAATGTTAAACATAGTGGCAAATGTAATTGAAAGTAAAAGAAGAAATTTGCAAACAATTTCACCACCTCTCTCTGGGACATTGGCAAGACGAAAAGCACGAAATACGCGATTTTAACGACAATCACTACTAACCGCTGTCATCGCTAACAGGTTCAGAAAAACTTGTGCGCGTGGCGGAAGCTGAATCTTTGCACGGGCTGGTAGGGGTTGATATCGCGCCACTGTTACACTCTGAAAAGATGCTGGCTCTTAACGATTGTTCTCGTCTTACGATACGAAACAAAAAGTAGATTTGATTAACTCGTATATAACTTGTTGGGCATATTTTTGAAAAATGCTTAAACTGTCCCTCGGTAACATAAAGCCTCTTTAGGCGGTTTAGGCAGGTCCTAGAAAATAGTTGGTGAAATCTTTTCGACTCCGCTCGCATGTAAAAGGGCTCACCTCCGTCTTCCCTGATTTTGAACCATTGCGGACGCGGTACTCTCTTCTTCTGATTAGAAGTATTGGCCGCGGCCTCCGTGAGGAACGGCGAACTGGCATCCTTCGACGGAGCTGCTTTCATTTTGCCGGCAACAGTAAAGTTGACCGCGTCAGGTGTTGCGATTCTGTTCTTCCAGTTTTCCGCGGCAGATCCCAGCTTCTCGATGCAGTCGGCCAGCACGCCCGATTTGACCGTGCTCTCTTCGAAGCTGAGTGGCGAGTCGTCGCAGGATTCGTCAACTCTGGCACCGAGCACACGTCGTTTCCAGTTGGTGTTACCGTTGTGACGCAACGCGGCCAACCGATCGGCGATACTCACGCTCGGCGTCTCGCTCGTTTCTATCGACGATACTACCTGCGTCGCGCTTCGACACAGTCCAGGTAGCGGCAGACCGCGTTGCTTCCATCTCTCATCACCTAGAGAGTGCTGGCTGACACTCTTGGCCAACAAATTAACGGGACATTGTGCGACACTGGTCAATTTTTCATCGCGCGTCATGTCGTTGTCGTCCTTTTTCTCATCCTTATTGTCATCGTCGTTATTGTCGCCGTCGATATCCAACACCCTTTGGGCTTTAGGATTGGATCTGCCCGATCCCACCAACGTCGAACCGTCGCGCCCTTCGTTGCTGCTGCGTCTCTCAGATACTCCACTACTCGATATTGTGTCAATTGTGCAGCTACCCACGTCGGCCGGTAAGACAATTTCATCATTCCGAAATAATGCAGCTCTATGAGAAGGCACTGCGGCTTCGTTTTCCGTGTTATCGGCTTGCTTAGAAACGTTGGTTCGCGCCGTATTATGATTAGTCGCTACATCGAAACAATCTAATTTCTCGCGGAATTTAGCAGTCTCGCTAGCCGAGTTTTCACTCTCGACGCTACACAAGCCTCGTTCGCTTCTCGATATCACTGCGTCAGCTACGCTCGTTGTCTGAATGGGCCTCGAGTAAGAATTACTTTTTAGAATGGAACGCGGATATATCTCAGAACTCGGCAATATCGTCGCTTGCTCCGATTCTTCGGATTCTTTCTTGAGCACAGACTTGATCAATTTCATACCTTGGAGTTCCGGGCTTTTGGCACGCGAGAGATTTTGCGTGTAACCGCTGGATGACTTTAAAATACTTTTTGGTACGTCATGCTGAAGCGCTGCTGCAAGCGGTGGCGAGTGAAGCGATCGTTGGCATTCTTTCGAGCGTCCTGAAACAACCAATTTACCGTTAATCGTTGATTGTCGCGAGACGATACAATCCAATACGTACCCTCGACCAAAGCTTGAACCTGGTGATTCAACGGTGATATCCGGGACGCCACTTGAACCTCTTCGGATGTCACGGGTTGCGTTTTGTAGCGGGTAGATTGTCGCCTACTTTGACTAAACTTTTCGTGGTATTCGGCGCTTCTCGCAGCGATTTCCGTGGTAGTCGCGATCTTTTCATCGAAAAGACGCACGCGTTCAACCAGGCTTAGCTTGGACGGCTCGGGCTCGTTATCGGTCGTAGCCGCGTTGCTCAACGTTGCGGCGTTTCGCTGATTCTGCAGGACCGCCTCGCGCACTTCCTCGAGAGTCACCGGTTGGGTGTTGAATCTGTCGCCGCCCTGTACCTTGCGCTCGCGATAACGTTGAATTCCCCGCGATAATCTCTGCGGAGGCGTGCGCTGAGAACCGTTTTCCGCGCTCGCGGCGTTTGCCTTCTCTTGCAAAACCTTGAAATGTTGTGTCATTTTCGATACGCTGTTGCTACGACAAATAGCGGCGTAATCCTCGTAAACGCTCTGCCGTCTCTCCTCATCCGCCGCCGCTTCTTTCTTGTCGATCGTGCGAGTGACAACCTGTACCGCGTCGCGATCGCAATCGTCGTCGCCGCTCTTCTTCAAATGTATGTGCGAATCTACCTTATTCTTCTCCTCCATACCGCCGTTTGTATTGACTTGCTTGATTTTACCGGATCCCTCGCACAATAGCTTACTTTCTTTAATTACACCGGAGCTGTAAGAAATATATACGTATACAATACACTGGTATTAATACCTAAGTATCGCTCGATAAACCCGTTTTACTCATTTTTGTTTGTATGTTGTTTCTTTTTTTAAAGAATCGAGTACCGTGAGTCGTTTATTCTCACAAATACGTTGCACACGACTATCCCCAATTTCTGGTAGCTTTGAGAATCGCTAGATGATCTATAATTAAACTTGGCACGGGATCAAAGTCCCACTAAACTCGTGTATCACTGCAGCAATTGCAAAAGGCTAATGTTGCGCTGCAGAATAAACTTTTTTCTCATATGGGAAAAACGTTTTTGGAAAGGGGTTTTGGCTAAATTCCTTTTCCGATGTGAAGAAAATTGAGTTAGTGCGATCCCGTGTGTGCGAGCGAACAATTGAATTAAAGTGAACGACAGTGTAGCTAGAATATATCTTTTTAACAGATTTAAATAAGTGACACTTTCCATATATTTTCTAAACTCTTTGTGTTTAGCCAAAACAAATTTTCCTACGAGAATTGGAAAGCAGCCAATAAGCTTTCTCATTCATTATCATTTTATAGCGGGATGCCTGGAATTTTTGTGTAAACCTTTGAAAAGAAAAGCGATTCGCAAAGAGAGGAGAAGGAGGAATGGTCCGTTACGAGTGTCGTAAAGCATCCTTGTCGATACATATTTAACGTTAGAAGTGCATATATCGTGCGCTGATATACGGTACATCGATCGAGACGTACCTATTTGCTGCGTAGGAAAGATCGGTCGTAAAGCAGCGTCGTGTGGTCGTCGGAGTATACAAGACGTCGATCGGCGAGCTGGACTCGAGAGATCTTCGCTTGGCTAAGACGCGACTCGATTCGACAGAGTCGTCACTGTTGGCGGATCGCGCGTGACCAACGGACTGCGCTCTCTTTCGCAAAAATGAGTCCGCCGTTAAATCAGAGGTATCGTCGTAGTAACGGCTGCCGCTGGACTGTTTCAATATAGGTCGCACGTTTTCGAGCTCGCTCGCTCGATTCCTCAATACGGACAATTTTCTCGGAGAAGTCGACTCCGTCTCGTAACCGGCCTCCTCGTATGAATTCTTCCGCGAGGACTTTAGGATCGTCTTCTTCGGTCTATCATGCTCGTGTTCGTCCGACTCGGTACTCGATTTCTTCTTGAGTATAGGCCTCGGCTCGAGGGACAAGACGTCGCCCCCGACGAGTTCTTCCTTGCCATACTTTTTCTTCAATATCGGTCTCACTTCAGACCCCTCGAGACTTTCGGACACAAGGCTCGCGCTCGCGTTGGCGATCGTATTTCCACTCACCGCCGTACTCGCGAGGTCCGACGCAATTGTTACGTGATGAGTAACGCTGTTTGCGCGCACGCTGTTTGCGAGTTTTCGTTTCAGGATGCTTTGCGGTTCCGGAGATCCCAGTGATAACCGATGAGTCTCTCTGTCATCCTCCCTAGACGATTTGCGTTTCAGTATGGAGGCAGGTTGTTGATCGGGACTCTGATCTCTCTTGACGATTTCATCCAGTGAGGAACGCCTTTGATTTTTCAAGATTGGCCGAAATTCCGAGTAAACGTTGTCGGCGAAGGAAACATCGGGAGAACAGCTACGACGGCGTAATATCTCGTTTTCGTCCAAGCTGCTCCGTTTTTTCAAAATACCGTGTCGCTTGTGGGAAACAGATTCCGTGACGGACGGCGAGAAGGTAACTGGCGAGGGCGCGTGAGAGCCGCTAGACGACGCTTGGCGTTCGCCTCCTTCGCCGTCAACAGTTTTATGTTTCAGAATTGAAACTGGCGTGTGCCGGAGTGTGACACACCTTTTCGGCGACATTGACACTTTCTCGGCGACAACATGCGCGTTGTCAACCGACTGATTCGCAGACGCGAGTCTTTCCACACGTTCCATGGTGGCACGCGTCAGCGCCGTTAACTCGTCCACTTTGCGCGAAACCTCCGAATCGCCTGCACCACCACTGAGAAACAAGAATTATTTCCAACTAGCACATTTCCCTTCTATTATGTGATATACTTTTGTCATTTATATGTACCTAGATTGCTGTACACTTGGACGCTTTGCATTTGCGGCAGGCATGACGGTAGGTGAGGTATAAACTTTAGAAAGATTTTTCGTAATGCTATACCGAGTTGCAGCTTTCGAATCGATATGTTTTCTACGCAAATTGGTCAGCTGACGACAGGAATCAGCAGGACTCGACACCGTTTCGGATACTGGACTCCGCTTAATATATTGCCTTCTGGGATGTCTCTCGCTAGACTCGACTAAAAATTTCACCAGGTTATTCAGAAGATTATCGAGAAAAGGCTGTCCGATTATGAGCATTTCAGTTCAAAGATGAGTTCTTTGAAAATGTTATTGCAATAAAATATTCCTTACCCTCGCTTGAATGATCAACAAGCGCTGTGTCCACATGACGCGATCTATTCAAATAAGATTTACGTTTGTAGGTCTTGTCTCTTTCCTTGACAGAGTTCATGGTGACATCGAGGGACGTGGAATTTTTCTGTGTACAGATATGCAACATATTGTGCCTTTACATTATGTGTATTCAGCTATTTTCAGGGCATGTACAACTAGCAAGTTGAGAAGCATATTAATACGATATAAAAATAGGAGAGAAAATAGAAAGAGTTGGAAATATATTTACTTGCTTAGCTGATGAGAAATTGTGCCGCTGAGAGTCGGGAGTCTCCGATCCAAGTAATTTTTTAGACGATAAAGTCACATCTGTTTGTACAAGGAGACAATTGATTTATATGTCAAGTCTGTACACACGATGACAGCATGACAAGGGAACGTTTACGCACCATTGGGTAATACTATAGAAGCGGCTCGTAATCTAGAAGTTCTGGTCTCACGAATCTGAGCAGTTTTGCAGGTGGCAAAATTCCTCGAGCTGTCCTTTGGCTCAGCCTTAGGTATTATTTTACCAATCTTTTCTGCCGGACTGCGTTGCTTCTTGTCTACTGTAATATAAGTAGACTCTTAGAGATGGAGCGTAATAAAAGCAGATTCAAGCCAACACCACTCGGAAATGTAGATATAAATGACTGGAGACACTTACTGATATTCAAAGAACAAGTCGCTACATCTCCTTTGATCGAGTCAAGGTTCCTTTGACCAGAACGCTCTATCTCGCTGTAACGCGAGCAAGTACTGTGGTTTATCGAGCGTGCTGTACTTTCTGTCTCGTTTGACGAATTCTCCTCGCTAGCTGCCATCAAAACTGTGGCTCCGGCAGCTACCATTACTGAAAAGGAGTTGTAATATTTTTATCAACCATCTACGTCTCTTTGGCACGTGTTTTTAGCTCCAACTCGTATCACATATAGCTGTGTAGATGTAGAACGTTACGGGAATTATTCTCGTCAGCTTTGAAATGGATGAAACATATGTAACTGTGAGAGTGGAGCAGAATATTGCTAGTGAATTTTCGAGTGTTGAAGGTGTGAAAAGAAATGTGCTGTACTCACTTGATGCGAATTAATACGAATGCGAATGGTCCTGTGACGCGGCCATAATTTCACTCTCAGCGAACGATGCGTAATCGGCTTACGACTAAAGTTATCACAGCTACTTGATAAGTACTATGTATAAAATGATAGAAATCGCAAGGTAATCAATCTGTACAGTAAACTCGCGCGAATCGGAGTGTAGCGAAACGGCTACATCGTTTACATCGTTGATCGAGGATGAGAATTGGCGATTAAATAAAAGAAAACATATCGGCACGTCATTCTGGCGAACTGATTGTGTCAGTGCCCAGTCAGCACCAGTGCGGGGCTGGGGCGCCTTTCAAGTGGAGAAAGTTGCCTCGAGTTGTCGCTCCGCTCGCTCGTCACCTCATTCGCTCGATCCGCTCGATCCAAAAGAATATATCTCTATACAAACTAAAGCTCAATGTCTATGTATAATCGTTGAAAGAGAAATGGTCAATCAAGTTGATGATTGTACCGCGATATCGCTCGATACCGCAAGAGACAAGCTTAATGCCCATTCTACACCTAGGGATGATCCTACTTGTGGCTCATCCGATACTCGCTTCTATACCTAAAGCTAACCCTACTTACAGCTTATCCGAGGGAGTAGTATAAAGTGTAAAAGGTTTACACTTTGGTTGGTTTCCAATCGTACCAAAGTACAACTACAGTGTACCTTTTACACTTTATACTACTTCCTCAATAAGCTGTAAGTAGGATTAGCTTTAGGTATAGAAGCGAGTATCGGATGAGCCACAAGTAGGATCATCCCTAGGTGTAGAATGGGCATTACTCCTCTATGATCCTCGAGTGCGACCTCTGTGGGCATAAACTACGTAGCCAATATCGACATTTTGACGAGTGGGTAACGCAGATTTATCCAATACTTATAACTTTGCATTTTTTGGCTTATTTTGGATGCAATGAAAACAGGCCAACTTGTAGAGATATTTCTTGGCAAGCGAGTAAGATGATTGGCGCTGGTGGGCGCCGCGCGCGGTGACGCACATGAGCCGTCAGCGCGCGCGGCAGTTTGATTTGACTAGTATTCGTATCCATAGCGACCGCGAAGTATGGCCGCTCGATTAACAGTTTGCTGCGAATGACACCTACGCAACAAGAAGATAGTCGAGTGCGTGGAAGGCCAGCTCAGCTAATCCAGAAGCCTGCCTCCACGTTTCATTCCGTGAGTATAGTTTTACGATTAATGCCGGAGCGACGAGACTTGCGAAAGGAAGTCAATGTCGCCTTCGTTGATGACTTCACTTTGCCGTTCGCCGTTCGCCGTTCGCCGTTCGCCGTTCGCCGTTCGCCGTTCGCCATGCGACGATTTCAAGAGCGCCGATGCAAATTTTACCGCACGAACAGATCGCGATTTCGGAAAGGAAACTGCTGTAGAAATTAATATTTCCAACATATTGTTATTTTTTTCTTTCTAAAGCAACAATCTTGGGGAAAATAGTGCGAAATTAGTTGAACCATCTTGGTAAAAAATATTGAAAATGTTGGTGAACCTCACAGCTGACTATAATTTCAACTGCTTACGCTTATACATATTATCGATTTGTTATATCGTGAATAAGGGTGATTTTATCGACATTCGACGTTGTATTTCGCAGCTCCAGTTGAGTTGAATTGCAATGAATTGCAGAAAATTTCACCTTTACGTTGTATATGATTGGCTAGGGACACAATTTCTATCTGACAGTCGCTGACAAGAAAATATCAAGTTTACCAGGCAATCCGTTGTTGAAATCGATGGGCAGAAAATGACGGGACACTCGGTACTTTTGCGTCAGTCGGTCGGGGCGATTGGGTCGAGAAAATCTATATCCTTGCATGTCTGGCCCGCACGAAGATCGTTCGCGTAGCATGCGACCGTAAGAAAATGCTAATCTCGGCGCGCGGCGACATATGTATATATATATACGGTCGGTGTCCTAGATTGCGCCTACGAGCTTCTCTTGCTCCTTACAATTAGGTACAGGAATGGTGTAGAGCTTCTCCTTTCGAGTTTGTGCAGTGTAAAAAGTTTCTCTCGTCGATAGATACTATTACTATGACAAAATTGCCATTTTGTCATGGTGGAGAAACGTGAACGCGTCAATATCAAATATTTATCGTGATATGGAATCAATAGTTTGGACGCCGAGTATTCATTTATACAAATTGTAACCTTGTAGTAATATATTATCCAATTGCACAATTACAGCAAATGCGATAAAAATGATGACCGATTCCAGTGGCGCACAAATACATCCTCCTTATAATCCACTATGTAATAAGAGCTACAAGAATTGACAAATCTCAACAGCGAAGATGAATCGATACATAACTTTGAATCAGTTGGGTGACGGGACCTTTGGTTCTGTCGTTCTCGGGGAACGCATTGATACGGGTGAGAAGGTGGCCATAAAGAGAATGAAGAGAAAATATTATTCTTGGGAAGAAGCCATGAATCTGCGAGAAGTCAAGGTACTTGTTTCTTTTAAATCATTTCTCCTAAACCAATCATTTTCTCTCCTATTTTATTGCAGTCATTGAAAAAGCTTAGTCACGCAAACGTCGTAAAACTGAAAGAAGTTATACGGGAGAACGACGTGCTGTATTTCGTATTTGAATACATGAAGGAAAATCTTTATCAACTAATGAAGGACAGGTGTATAGCAGTTTGTATTCTATCGTAGATATTATTCGATAATGGTCTTTTATTCGACATGTTTTTCGTATTATCGTAGAGAGAAACTGTTTCCCGAGCCGGTAATAAGAAATATGGTATATCAAGTATTGCAAGGTCTCGCTTTCATGCATAAGCATGGTTTCTTTCATCGCGACATGAAACCGGAAAATCTCTTGTGTATGGGTCCCGATTTAGTAAAGATTGCTGATTTCGGACTAGCGAGAGAGATCCGATCGAGACCACCATACACGGACTACGTATCAACAAGATGGTAATCTATAAACGTTCTTCTAAAGCAAATTCATCTCTTCAGTCTCATGTTGAATTTGTTGATAAACCCCTGTATAGGTATCGGGCACCGGAAGTCTTGCTACATTCCACGACTTATAACAGCCCGATTGACATTTGGGCCGTCGGTTGTATAATGGCTGAATTATATACGTTTAGGCCCCTCTTTCCAGGCAAAAGTGAGATCGATGAAATATTTAAAGTATGCTCTGTAATCGGAACACCCGATAAAGAAGATTGGCCAGAGGGATTCCAATTAGCCACAGCTATGAATTTCAAATTCCCCAATTTTACGCGTACATCATTGTCCGTGTTGATACCGAATGCCAGTCAAGAGGCAGTTATACTCATGGAAGATATGTTACAGTGGAATCCTATTAAGAGACCAACAGCGCAGCAATCGCTCAGGTATATAAAGTAATATATCAATTTAACCAATCATACTAGCGAGTATTTGATCGTGTAATCTTTCAAAAATTATCTCATTTTAAACAACAATTTTCCCAATTTTTCTCTTTCTTTCTTCCCTTATCTTAAGTATCAGTATTTATTTTATTAAAAGTAATGCTAAGATTGTCCACTAGTGGCTGTTATCAAGGGTAATTTCAGGTATCCATATTTTCAAGTCGGCGACCCACGTATCATGAATAGTAAAAAGATTGGTGTCGTATCTCAACGAGAACTCGTTATGAACAAAATGAATCTTCCACCTCCCGCGCCTAAGCAGTATAATTACTCTCAAGAAGAGCTTGTCGTTAGCAGCCTAGTTGAATCGAGGTAACCGTACGCTTTAGAGAATTTTCGTTAGTATGAGACAGTATCGCAATTTGTACAAGTTATACGTTGAGATTATGAAGAATATCTCGCGATAAATATAAATGCACAAATTGAATATTTTTAATATTTGTAGAGCACCAGAACAGATGCTCGTTGAGACACAACAGCAGCCGGCGGCCTTGCCGTTGCTAAATCACAATAAACGCGATAGCAATGCCTCTAAATGGGACGAGGACGACTTGGCCGATATTCTAGGGTGTGTTGCATAATTTTTCTACACGACAAGTTGTTGTTTCGTTCTTCCGTTATATGTACACGCTATGTCCTCCGGTTAGCTCCGATCTAATCTGATCTAGTCTGATTATTCATATCAGAAGCAAAATCATCCCAGAAAATCCAAGCGCGGCGCTCATCCCAAATCGCGTCTACAAAGAAAATCGTGCCAATTGGAATGCCAGCTATCAGCAATCCGACAATTCGTATGGCAATGCGAATTGGCCTGTACCAACGTGGAAGGAATCACCGTCGAGATTGTGGAATCAGTCAAACCAATCCAACCAGGTGAAAAACTCGCGTAAGGTTTCGGCGAAACAGCACTACCTCAGTGTGGCTCGGTACGTCGCAGGCCAGACCACAAATTTGCCATCCAGGTATATAAAATTCCCAAGTCCAATCCAAAGAATTCTTATCACATGCACGATGTTAGTGATCGGTCATTTCTTACTACAATTGCAAGTTGGACGTAATATATTTTCCGACTATTTAACAAATATGCTCAAATTTATGCCATTTGGAAAGAAGCATTCTCGAACAAGACGGCCTTACGATATGCTTGTCCGCAAGACAATTTACATTTTCGCTAGTATTACGCAAGATTTAGCTGCTCAATTGTCAAAAATCTCATTTCCATTATTTCCATTGAATTTTTCCACACATCTTCAATATCTATGTCGAGCCTTATCGACTCACTTTGCCGACTACCTCGTCAAAGGTTTCACGATAATAGCAGATTTGCTAAATCAAGGTGTACAAACACTCGTGCTACATATGATGTATGTATTGCGATATATCTTGGCAATTGTTGTTCTAATCATCGAAATTTCGACAAGACGCTCATTGCATTTATTGGATGCCGGTAAATGTATACTGAATGGAACCATTTTTTTTTAATTAAAATGCACGAATAATAAATACCTGTATACTTAATAATTGTACTGAATCCTTATGTAACCCCTGTTGTAAATTCAAAGTGTACAATAAACTGTTACTCTATATATACACTAATTTATTTTCTTCTTATTTTCTATTTATTTTCAAGAAATGAGGATTCCGATATCAACCGGTCTAAACTGCTATTAAATGGATTCATCGATCAGGCAACATCCAACAAATATGAGGATTTTACAGGGTCCTTTTGGGGGTCTAGGAATAATATTGAGAATCAAACAAGGCAACATTATCTCGCGCGAAACCGTTATATCACCGAACAAAGCTTGAGATTACCTTACCCCAGTGTGTACGGTACCCAAAATATCAGTGAGTACTTTACTACAAGTACTTGTATATACATTTTGCTATTGCATTCTTGCTTAAGAAACGGTGTCATTTTCTTTATTAATTTATCGCAATAAAATATTGCGGTGCAAAGGTTGCTTTCTTCTATTCCAAAATAACATTTCGAATACACATTTTTTGAGTAAGAATGCAGATGCTATGACGCTCTATTTGCGCATCGCGAATAGAGAAAATTAATAGGTTGCGATATATAGTAGCAGTTAATATGATATCTCTTTTCGATAGAGACTACAAATAGGCCTATGTTTCAACCAAATTTTGGGAATGGTTTCAACACGAAAGCCAGCAGTGGGCCTCACGGCCGAACAGATTGGGCAGCGAAATACCTCAAATGACCGTTGTAAAGAGATTTCTTCTCCTTTTCAAATCAAAAATTTTATCGTCGTGGTCCTTATTTCTTTATTAAGGCGAATTTTAACTGTGATAGAACGATTGTTGTCGTTCCATTGTGACAGACACACACCAGTAGGAAGAACACGCTTTTCTCTCCAAGTGAGCTTTTACGAAAGTAAAATCGCGCTTTAATTGTGAAGCGTGACATATCGAATAGTAGAACGAAATCGTCACGGTATTGTTAAATTGCAGCATTTTCATATAATCCAAGTTCTAGAAACGGTTATATACCCATACAGCACGCATGTCTAAAAGACATCTTTAAGGCATCTTTAAGTCGTCTTTTAGACATACATATCTAAAAGACGACTTAAAGATGTCTTTCAGACATGCGTGCTGTATGGGATAGATTGCTGTCATCCATGTTAGTTGATCATATATGAAAAAGTTTAATTTTATGAGAAACAAATGATATGGATGGAACGCGATCGTGTATATAGATTTATAAGATACATTATGTTATATACATAATATATATATACATACACACACTTGTGTATACATGTATGTATGTTTATATATTTTTTGTTTGTACATATTAATTGTATGCGGCGTGATCTTTTTGTGACATTTGATTGTAATATGATTTTCGAGAATCATATGGATTGTATAACAGTATATCGTAGGGTATATCAATCGTAATATTTATTCAGTGTAGAATCAATGCCAAAGTCACGCCGTATCATATATAATAAAATGTACGCAGATATGGTATTAGAATGAAAAATATAATATATAACAAATAATGCACAAATAATACATTCTCTATTACATATATGCATTATACACAGCATACTTTTGTCACACTTTACCTGTTATATTTTTCAAAGATGTCGATGTGATTCTCATATTGATTGGACAAAGAATGAAACTTAAAATTATGAAACGACACGCAAAATTAACATAACGTAAAACTTTTGCTCTAGATGATAAAGAGGTTTTAAAAAATAAAGGGGGGGGGGAGAAGTTGCAAATAAATTTTAAATTAATAAAAAAATATATAGTAAAAATATTGATGTAATAGATAAGAAGAGAATTCTTTCTAGACGTATGAAAATATTGATAAATTTCTCAAACAGATAATATAAAATTTCTTAAAATTATGAAAGAATAAAAGAAAATGTTTTTATTATGATGAAATTTTAATCTTGAATTATTTGTATATTCTTAAAACAATTTTAGATGCAAATATATCAAACCGGTTATTCTGTCTCTTTAATGTTTGCAAAATTTGTTGTTTCAATATGTTGTCACACGGGTGTCATTTGGTTTTAAATGTCTGATTTTTCTTCAAATTGATAAAAATGGGTTCACACAATATATAAAAGAGAAAAGAGTATATACTTTACTAAAGGTTTCTTTTTACTTTATATAGCATAAGAATAAAATGTTTAAACGCATTTGTTTTAAAATATTGTAGTTTTCAAGGCGTTTTTCGCCAAAAGGATGTACATCAAGCATGGTTATTTTGCTATACTCTGTATAATCATACATATGAATTTCCAGAAGGGGTTGATATGTCATCTATGAATAACGCGTATACATTGAATCATCACTACAATCTTGCATAATCGGAATAATTAATTAATCTTAGAGACAAGTTATTCGAGTGTTGTTTTTTTTGGACGTATGTGTTAAAAATGAAAAAGAAATGAAGAAATATATTTCATTAATCGCATAATCGAGTATATTATGTTTTTTCCCATCATATCACTACTTACTTTTATAATCTTTGATTACAATCTCCTACATAACACCGGATATGTATTGAGCAGATAACGCGAAAAACGAAGCTGGAAGGGTAAAAGAGGGGACGCTTTGTGTGTGTATGTGTGAGTGTATGTATGTGTGTATGTGAGAAAATCGATTTTCTCCTTCGTCAAGTGGTCTGGACGTATCATAAATATCTTAAATCACATTCGCATTCACTAGATGTGTATTATTTAACAACGTATCGCAGCCAGATATTAAATTAATATACATGACGAATCTGTAACTGACTAGACGTAACTTGTTGAAATTAATAATAAATGAAAGATTAAATTCTTAAGTTCAAATTAGATCCATAAAAATCAATAAAAGGCAAGGCAATCTTTTGCATATCGAGTTGTCAATTATTACTCAGTATTGTCCATTTCTTTATTACGGGTAGTTGCAATAATATAGTTAAATATGATTCTATTTCTTCTTGAAAATGCATCTAGAGAATGTATCCAGTGAATGTAAAATAATTATGACGTCTAGTGTATCATATAAATATACATTTTTTATATTTACGTATCAACTATTCACACATGGAGATGTATATAACAACTTGACAGAATATACTCGTGCGATAACTTTATCAGCAAAAATTTTTTACTTGTCAACTATCAATAGTCTAACAGTATATCACGCATTGGAACAGTAACAAAAAAAACGTATAGAATAAGTACAAATTGGTACATACAATCATTTTTTTATCAAAAGAATAACAACAATTTTGCTTTCTTACGACTTTCAAAAGTATTCGAAAATTTGCCAATGTGAAATAAAAGGCACGCGATACCCTCCGATAAAAAGGAAACATTCGAAATTCTTCACATCTCTCATAAATTGTTCATTATGCACAATGTTTTACACAATTATCTCGATTCCTTTGTGCGTGTGTTTAATCTGGCGATATTTCAGAACAATTTCAGATAAAACTATATACATATACATATAACTTGCATATAAATAAGTATCAATGAAAACAGTAGCAATGTCTGAATAGAATCTCCATCAAATAAAATACAAAATTCAATTCTTATTCGCGAACTAACTAGTATATTATACTAGTATATCAGTATATTGCTAGTATATCATACTATTAATTTACAAGAATAACGGGAGCACTTTAAGTTTGCGTGCCAAACATCTAATGTACCCAACAAGTTACGATGTTTTTATGATTTGCCAATTTTATTTTTCTCTTCTTTACTAAACTCGATTTGCTACGTTTTTATGTTTTGTTCACGTTATATATAGTTTTAAAACTTATTCTTTGCTCAATTTATATATACACGCACGCGCAACATACACACACACGCGCGCACACATTCATGTGGTTTTTTTCATTTTTTATATTATTTTAGTACTTGTTTCTTAAAAATTCATATTCTTTTTATAGAAGTTTTCGTCCGCGCGAAACACTTAGAAATGCTTTTTCAACATTTTATTTATAACACGAGTTATCTGAATTATATTACACAATCACATGCAACAAAATTACATACCATTTTTAAATCTTTTAAGTAAAAAATCAATTATAAAATGACATAATAGAAGCAACAATACAAATATTAAACTTAACAATTGATAACAAAAGAAAATAAAATCAAATGTGATTATATACATAAATATATATTTTTTGTTTGAAATATCAACTTAAAAAAGTCTAACCTTCCTAAATATTTAGCCTTGTAACTTTTCAACTTTAATATCTTCTTCGACATGCACACACTTGTTCAATCACAAACATACACACATTTTCTCTCTTTCATATATTTATGTGAAAGCACCAGATTTAACACAGCACACAAGTATATGCGTCCTAATGTTGCAAGATCGCGTTGCTCGCCGAGGTAACGTTAACTAAGATCTTTGGTAAGGCCGTCGTTGACGCATCCAAGAATCCTCCGTCGCTCAATAAGCTCACGGTGCTGTTTGACAATAATGTTGACATCAGGATCGTAGTTAGCACATTTTCAGTAGTCTTCGGCTTCGGTACCGCCGTTGTTCTTTCAATGATAGGTAAAGTGGAAGAGATTGCGGTTGTTAGGATGCTCGCCGTTACATTAGCTAATGCAGTTGTTGAAGTTTGACCAGCTTGGACCTTTGCTATCTTCAAACATACGTCCTTGGCTTGTACAGCTGGTCCAAGACAAGCATCCATCATATATGCCAATAAAGATCCAATAGTCAAACCAGTAGTGTATGACAAGGTCATAATATTACCTTAGAAAATATTGAGTATTATTAGGTCTTGTATATATTAATCTTAAAATTTATCACACGTTATTATGCATTTTCCACTTGTTCCAAATAATAGCACCCATTATTTACACAAATTTAAAAAATTCTTAAAATTAAATATCAAGATATTGCAACTATTTTATTTTTTAGTAGTTAAAAATGAAATGATTTTTTTGTCATATCCTAATAATATGCTCATATGCCGACATTTCCCTCTTTTCTCTTTGTTCTTACCAGTACTTTGAGAGAGGTACTTGGATTTATACCTGCAAGTTCTCGATGTTCCTCCGGTACTTTGCTAGGTGCCTGAATCATAGGTATGGAACCAACTATACCATTTGTAAGGCCAAGGAGCCAAGAGAATAGGAGCGGATATCCCTCACCAGAGAGAATAGGAGCACCACGCGGAATCGCGCAAAGCAAAAATAGGGGAATAAGTATTACCCGTGCGCTAGAGAAATAAAGCAGATGAGTTCGTTTCCATTCATAAGGTATCAGAGCAAATACCTACAAAAAAAGCCAAATTCTCTTCATTATAATCTCATACATAAGAAATATTTTCTCTTGCTGTTCTATTCGTTCCATTTTTATTTTTAAAAGGCAATATTTAGTTTACTGTCGTAGTATTTTTAATTTCTCACAGCTTTAACCATTTGAATTTGAATAATAACAAATATGTTAAATGTAGAAGAGGAACAGAACAGTAAGATGGAGGCAATTTGTATAATTAATGATACCTTGCCGAGTAAGTCAGAGGCGTTAAAAGCAGTCATCAAAATAACTGGCATCCATGACTCGAATTTACAAGATATTATTTCTGATACAATTCCTGGGTAGAGGCAGAGTGTTACGAAGTAAGCAGCACCAATGCTGGCCATATAGGGAAAGATCAATTTGGCGACTTCGAGTCGCGCGACCAAACCTCCTAAAAGATATCATTTTAAATTGAACAACGTGTGTGTGTGTGTGTGTGTGTGTGTGTGAAGCTGTTTCATATTCCAAATTGTGACTAGATCTTTACAATTATCCTACAACGATGATATATATTCATGAATAGCATAATTAGAAGTCTGGGTATAAAAACAGTTTACGTATGAATTCTCACTTTTGATGCCGGACCATGGTGTACTTGTGCTTTGTGTTCCATAGGCTCCTCTCATAACCACGACATCTTCAACCTTGTAAGTCGGTCCAGCGCTACCAGGTGGATTGCCCGAGGGAGCACTAGGCTCGTACACCGGATTGCTGAACGAGAATGCAGAATACTGACCGGTTGCTGAAACAATTAAATAATGCTTTGTATACTATCAACCTTCTTTTTGCAACTTGAAGCAATAATTCTTCAAAGAAACTCTATATTACTTGTATAATTAATTTGTATTGGAATTAATTTCTCAATTACCATTCAAATCAGCACTTCCACTCGCAGATTCTGTTCCCAATGGACTCGTTTGTATCTTCAATACTCCATACTGGCCTTTCGAGGGATCGCCAACTTGATCTAACGGATCCATCTATTTGATAACAACAAAAATGTGAAATTATTGCATTAATAATCAATATTAAATAATTTAGGGGAAAGTTAAATAATTTCCAATTTTAATCAACCTCAGCTGGCCACATTTATTAAATTAGCTTTCACAATGTTTCGACCTTTTGAGGTATATTAAAATTTGAAATTTTTTCAATGAAATTATCGGTCCTCGATTTTCCAATATTTTCATATACATATATAAAGAATACAATACGTACCAGACCGACATCTTCCGTTGGTTCTAACGTGATTCGATTTCTTTCTTGACATAGTGTTATGTAAAATTGCACAAAATCGGTCTTACGTACTACTTGATGCAGCACAAAACATAACAAAATCGTCATATTCGACAAGATAAAGAACATGGATGTATTACCACGTTCATCATTGAGTACAGACTTGGTTATTATTCGATTGATTGACACCCAAAAACCGGCGACGCCTGAAAACACGTATATTTATTTTGCTATATTACATAATATCTTCCATGATAATTAGAAGACTGTAACACAGGGTTGTGTCACTTGTAATATATTGAGTATCAGTGAGGAAATGTCTTTTTCACAATCTATTTCTCACAAACTTGGACATCCAAACGTTTAAATGACAAATTAATTAAATTCTGTTGAAGCAATTTTCTAACAAAAAGAGACAGATTCCAATCACTTATAGTCTTATAGTATGGTTACTCACTTTCTCCAGTCATTACAGCTTGGGTATATCGACTAGGAAGCATTGACGTATATCCGTAAAAACTCGATTGCTGAACTGTAATGTATTACAAATTTCAAAACAAACGTAATAAGAATAAATAAATGTTTACAATATTTTCCATCAGCTAATATCGATGAATAAATTATCGATCTTTTAACTCTACCTGTACAACCAAGGGACACTATAGCAACGGCAACCAAATTGATGGTGTAGGAAGTTGCAACGCCGAAGAGTTCCCACCAAATTTCGCAGATAACCACGAAGTTTAGAGTAACGAACGACACCAAATATCCTTCAAAATTTTATTATAAATTACAGTCGTTAGTAGCTTGCTGTTTATCGTTGGTACAATCTCCAGACAGCACAGAGAAGAGAATTCTTATTGAAATTTTTCTTTCCATTCCATTTCTGTTGTAAACACACTCGTCAAAGTTCGAAAAGAGTTGATAAATTTTTATGCCACAATTCTAAGCTCTTTTTTTTTCATATTACTCGGAGAATTTGCAGGAGGAATTCCCTTTTTTGTGTTCATAACGATCACCCGTGTGCTATCTGGAGTCCATCTCAAATTCTTATCCAAGCTGCATTTCAAATAGCATTTGTTGGACAAAGTGACATTTATAGCCCGATGTCTCACTGTACGCGATAAATGTAACGAATGTTGAAGTGTCTTACCAAATGTAATTCGCGTGTTCAGCGACAGAGTCTCGACTAGAATGTTGTTTGCAAAGACTGCAAAGAAAGCCATAATGATGTAAACGACGGACATGTCGAATATGACGGTGGTTCCCGGGTACCTCGCTTGAAAATAATCCACCGCTATAATAAAGCTGTAACAGACAACGACACAATTCATCGTCGGTATAAAAGGCGAGATTTGAAATGAGAGTTGGACGCAACGCGTTAAGCCATTGCCAATATTTCTCCGTAAAATCTTGACCTACAGAGGAGGGTCGTTCGCGACAATATACTTTGTCTTGATTTGATTGGACTGTCAACATGTACGAGGCATAATATACCAAAGTGGTCGCAGGACCTGTTATAAGGTAGAAGAAAGCCTATGCCACCGAGGATCAGTGCCATGTAAATGAAATTGCATTTGTCGACGGGCGGTGAGAGATGCGTGAATCCGTTGGAGAATTTGAACTCGTTCATGCCCCTGGCCTTGCCCAGCTGGACGTATCCCCGGCTCAGGTTTTCGTCCATGTTGCCGGAGGAGACGAGGAGTCGGCGAGAGGAGAGAGCTCGAAGAGAGACGAGAGTGACTCGGTGCTTGGAAGAGTCTCCCTAATCCATGGCCCTAACGGGCGGATGCTCCTCCTGCCTCCTGCCACTCGAACGCTTTGATCGTCCACCTGATCACTACGATATTTATTTCCTCGCACTGTTAATACCGAGTTCTCTTCTCACCCTCGAGCGCATGCTTTAACATTTACGGCATTGATTTCTGCGCGCGCCGAGTCTGCTCATTGCCCGGTGCTCGAGATATCACTCGATATCCGGGCAAGACGTGCATCAAACACGCACCAAACTTTCCCCTGAAACCTTTAACAAGATCGATGCAATTGTACATACATCGTTTAACAAGACGTGTCATTTTTTTTATATCTTCCAGAGATGGATCCTTTAGTTAGAAATTTACTCTAGATGGATTATAGTAGGTGTAGGTGCGATATTGTCGATTCATTCATTCGCGACGATATCGCCTTCGTATACAATAGCGGAAAAGTATATGCTATCCAATCGCGCCGCTAATTTCTCGCAAACTCATTTATACATCCAAGTATACAAGATTCTAGACGTATCCCAAAACTTTTTCGCGAAGGACCTTTCCTCTTTGTCTCTATTTTTGGCATCTGTGCAAAAGATGCAACTTTCGCGACGTAATATAATTTTCTTCAATGACAAAAGATGAGATGCAAATTGCGCTCAAATCTCCATGGGTGCAACTTTGCTCATTAGGTCAAACCGCAAGGTAATCTAGTGTACCGACGACGGCAAATGTGGTGAGAATGCAGCTACGAGCTTCGAGGCAAGAAGTGAATGGCGTTCCCTCGTCACTTTGTTGCATCGTAAACGATCGAAATAATAGAAAGGAACATGATGCGAGAAAAGAAGGTTAATATCTAGACCCTTTGACTTGTCAGGTAAATAAAGTAGTAGGTGTGCATCGCGTCTGTTCCTGTGTGTCCTGTGTGTGCGCAATCGCCAATGAGAAATTGGCCACGACTACTGTGAGCCACCAATGAGAAGTGGCCAAGAAGCGCAACTACTGGATCATCGATAAGTGGGCGTAATGTGCGCGCGACGTTACACCTCGGTTTATCGACCATGATCTGGAAATGATATCATCGTGTAACGTCAGTCTAAAAACTCGCGTCTCGTTTGCCTGAGCTTTTCCGGCAGCAGTTCCTCGAAGAAGAGCCTGAACGGCGTTGGTAATCGCGAGCGTTTGACGCAACCAAGATATGTCATTGAACACGGCACACGCCAACGGCGGAGTTCTTCTCCATTCTGGCGAGTGGTAAGTGACAAAAGCTCGCGAGTTACATCCCAATTGTTGAGTGGAATTTGAGTTATTGGTCAAATTATCTGTCCTGTGTAATCTCGAGATACGACGTTTCTGCCGCGCAATAAAGCGCAACACCGCCATAATCTTCCCGCCCCGACACTTGGCTTACACGTATATCTCGATGACCTTGTCGCTTTGTCGCAATCAAAGAAATTGCTTCGCACCAATTATGTACTGCCTTTTCAATTTGTTACCTTGCGACAATACACTTTGTTGACCGATCCAACTGTTTCTAGCATCATACTCTTCTGCGACAATGTCAATATGGAATTTCATGGGCAAGAACAAGCGGAGTTTATTGGCAAAAAGCACGGTAGATTGTACCTGACGACGCATAGGATGATCTTCAACGCTAAAGATCAAAAAGAGAAAATGCAGTCCTTCAGCTTCCCGTTTGTCACGTTGAGCGAAGTAGGGCTGGAACAGCCGGTTTTTGGTGCCAATTATATAGGAGGCAAATGCCGTGCCCAGCCAAACGGTAACTGGATTGGAGAGTGCAAATTTAAATTGAGATTCAAGAGCGGCGGAGCAGTGGAATTTGCCCAAGCTTTACTGAGAGCCGCAGCAATGGGTAAGATCAAACTGCAAAAAGCTTACTCACGTTTCCTCTCGTACTCTTGACGAAATATTAATCATGTTCCACCTAACTTTTAGCTCAACGCAATGGTCCAGTGAATGACGCGCCGCCACCTTATACGCCTCCGCTGTCCGAATGGTACCCGGCGCAGCCTTCGGCTTATCAACCTCCTCAAACTGGATATTACGGATGGATGCCTCCAACCAACGTCTTCCCAGATGCCCCACCAGGTTTCATTTCTAATTATTAAAATTATTGATTTAGCTGCACAATCTATCGCTGTTCTCGTAGCAAGATTAGCTTGCTGTCTAAGCTATCTAAGACAGGTATAAAAAGATTGCGATAAATTTTTATAGTAACAAGACTCGATGATCCTTTTGTAAACGTTTAGTGTAAAAGATTGGCGTACGTTTTTTACCTCGCAACGGCACCCGTTGACGTTTCTATTTAACACACTCTCTGCACACGCGAAATGTTTACTAGCAAAAATAATATTCTCGAGTGACGTTTGAATGGAGCTCGCTTGCAAAATTACTCCCTCTTTTCTAGGAAATACAGTGTTTATGACGGACAGTCCGCCGCCGTATCCCGGCATACAGCCAGGATACGGATACGCGAGCGGCCCACCACATCAAGGCGGCGGAGGTGCGGCGGGTCAACCAGGAGCTCCCGGATGGGCCAATCCGACTTACAATGGCCAGCAGATGTCCCATGCAGGTGCGTATCCTGGCGGTTATGGACAACCGCCTTATAGCGGTTATTCGCCTAACCCACCACCGTATTCGGCGTATCCGCAAAGCGGCTATACGCAACCTGGACCTCACAATCAGCAGCCGGGACCTTATAATTCATACCCACGTCAGTACTAACGAGTTGTAATCAATGCAATGTATGTATATATACCTGTATATCTGTAAATTATATGTATATATACATATATATCTATACTCACAATATTTGTCATCAAATTATAAATTACAACAGATGGACGGAGTGCGAAAAGAATTACAAAAGAATGCACTAGACATTCTTCGGAACATATACGCTTGTGTGAAACAGTATGCATATATATTTTCATAAATATCGATAGCTTAGCAAAACTATATAAAGTATACTTTCCGTAATTGCATTGAATATAACAAAGAATTATATTTATAATTATATATATTGATTCCACGAGGTTATAGTGTAATAACGTATGCTATTAATATAATATTAAACATTGATTAAGGATAATTTTTGCTGTTTTTATTTAAACCTATCAATTCAAGATTTTACTTCAAAATGGAAAGATAGCTGAAAGGATTAACACAGATACCTGCTAAACTTGAACGTTTTAAGTATTGAGCAATATAGTTGCGTAACGTGTCCTTACACACGATCTGAAATAAGATTGGCTTTCACTTCACTCAATTATTATCTTGTAGTTGTCAGTAGATCAGTAAACGGCTTTGCACCAACAGACAGAATATAATAGACAGTGTTTCTAGTGTGTCCACCCTTAATCCGCGTTCTTACATATTGTGCATTTCAAATATAATTCTTCATAGATGAGTGCATAGACAAATATTTTTCTTCATTATTAAACGGTTTGCATCCAGTGTAAAACGTGAATACAAAATTATGCCAGAACAAAATAAATGCGGAACATCAAACAAGATTTATGTTTGTACGTATTTTGTTGATATCGATGTTTAATAATAATTCAAAAATTTTCTGTAGATTACATGGTAGAATTTATCGCCGTTGTATTAAATTTCAATGATATCGCGCGCTGCTGATTTTCAATCATTCGATCCTTCATCTTTGTTTAATATAAAGCCAAATTATGAAAAATATATATATATAATCACTTTATATTATAAATCTCTATTGCACACAATTTACAAATATTTTAAAATAAATATCTTTATTATTATTGTTACCATTTGCATTTCCAAACTTAATTTGTGAGATTCCACCCATTTACTATTTATAACTTCGAAATGTAATGTTTTTGTTGAGGAAATCGCTTTCGAATTTAACAAGAATTGAATCGTTAAAAATTTGACGCGGTAATAATGTGACACTTAATTTTCAACTTGTATGTAATTGTATTATTCCACATTGCCGTTCTTCTTTTTTTTTGTTGTTAGATGCAAAGGCTGCTGAAGCTGCACAAAGCGCATATTATGATCCTAATAGGCCTCAATGTGCTTACGTTCCACCACCAGAATATTACGTAAGTGTTATATTTTAAATATATGTATGTAAAATATTTCTAGTAATATTCAAACGTTTATGGTATTTACGATATTGCCAAATATATTAAATTTATTTATATATTTTTATTTACATAAAAGTGTCTCTTTTCTAAAAATATTTCTTTGATATAAAGCAGGATGCTTTCTCATTCTGAGAGCTCTGTTGCATTTTTATCAAATCAAATCAAGCGAGCAATATAAATTATCTTATTGAAAGTTTACGTAATATTAGAAGATATCAAGAATTCGGTCGCCACATTGTGTACCTAAGATTACATCTGCTACATTTGCATCGGGAAAGAGTACATTTGATATGTATTTGTAATTTTGACTAAACGTATTTTATACAGTATTATAAATATTTTTATCGTTATATTTCAGGAAAGTCCACCAGCCTACACAAAGAAATATCAGTGAAACGCGTTACACAAGCTAATTTTATATAGTGCAATCGGTATGCATTCCACTTTAGGCGAATACTGCAAATTTGCATGCTGTCGCGCCGATTTGACGTCGATGTCAGCAAACTGTCGATGTTTGTTACAAAGCAACTCTGAAATTTGGATATGTAGGCTCAAAATGATGGTTGAAGGTGCACCAGGTTTTTCTCGTTACAGCTATGCAATGTTAAAGCACAGATATTACCGCAGGTATTTCGCAACGATGCTGCTTTGTATTAATGCGAGATTCAATAATTCTTTCTTATGTACATGTTATTTCTTGAAAACAGTTGTATTGTTGTGTTTCACACGAGTCTATACAATTACGGAATAAATGTTTACACGCATGTAAATACATACGTAAACGCTTTTGTACGACCATGAAATTGCTACGAATGAATATGTATTTTCAAGTCTTTATTGAAAGTTTCCAAAATACACAATCTTATGACACTGTAGTCGAGTATAAAAACCAAGCATCGAGATCGTTGAATACATTGTTATGATTTCTCCAATAGCTAGAGAGAAAAAGGAATTATCTCTATTTACAATATTCAATAAAAGGTTACGTTACATGGGCTCAATGGGTATTCACGTTTAAAATACGTTCAATTTAATCTGCTTTTTTAACAATATAATTTCACTCGCATTGAGATAGCGATATATAACAAAAAATGTTAACATCGAACAATTGAATACTGGATACAAAGTGGCATAAATTTCTCGAATCAATTCACGCGTGGATAAAACAATTAACAACTGCCTCGAATCCTATCCAAGCAATTTTTGTACAATATACGTTATAGATATACACTCTGGAATGCGTAAGAAAAAAAAACTGTAAAAAGTCTACCCGTACTCGGAGGTGACTGTCAAACTAAGATTTCCATTTTCGACGCGAGTACTGTGGTACCAAATCCGCGTATCCAACAGTACGACGTCCGTCACATCGACGGAGAATTTGAAAGATTTGCATTCGCTTTCGCATTCCGGCGTTGGGGCCACGATCCACGTTTTGCTACCTATTACCTGAGCTTGCCACATGAGTCTCGATATGTAATCCAACTACAGCAGGAAATGAGAAATATTTGTAAGTATTGTGCGCGCGCGCGCGGTTAATGGTTCGACTGCAAAACTCACGTGCATAACGGCACCTTCCTCGTAGCCCATGAAAATGTAATTGCTGTACGGGATTTCCGCGTCATCCGGCAAGAAGTGAGGTACGTTGTAAAATTGCTTCATGGCATCTAGAATCTGTGGATGGCAATTTTTCCAACCGACGTACCAGGGATCCTCGCCCTCTCGATGCAACGCTTGAGCCTCGCTCATCGCGAATAGCTCGCGCAGGTTCGCAAAGTTACTCTTGAAATGCAAAAACTGGCATTCCTCTTCTACCGACTCGTAGGCACCCTCGGTACGCTCGTATAAATCTCGAAAGAATTCCAGAGTGAATTGTTGACGCGCAGGCCAATCACTGGCTGCATTCTTGATTATCATAGGTCGGGACGAATAGGAATAAAAGCGAAATTCCTCTTTGGTCAAATTTGGCAAGATTAACGGCGCTTCGACGTCGCGACAGTAATCGCAATTCGTTATCGGTCTCGTGAATTCCCATACGAGATAATTATTTGGCAGCAAGCATCGAGTTCCTTGAAAACTCCCAATTATACTTAGGTAAAAATATTTATAAAATACGCCATAGAGAAATGGCACGAATAGCATCGCCAGCAATTTCCTCGAGCGCGTTGCAAATCCACTTTTTGCATCGGTAATCATCGTTACGGATTTTAAGTCGTTTATCACAGCCCCGTGTTGGATATAATTTTCAGTCAAGTTGAGAAATGCTTTTCGTATGTTCTCTGCCATTCTAGAGCAATTTAGCAATCGTTATAATTGATTAATCTATCATGCGTATCTCCGCCTATTTCTCATTCGTGAAAAACCGCTTCGAGTTATTTGCGCGTTCGTACCAATGTAGATAGAAATTGAATGTATTTCTCGTTTGGCAGAAATATTCATTGCACTCGCTCACTCATGTACCATGCGGTACACCACTCGTGTTGCGATTTCAATTGGTCTTAAAAACGATCTAGCAGTAATTACTACAGCCGCACTACCACTCGTCCATCCCATCTTATTAATCGCTCACGCTGACATGGCACGTTGATACTGACATTTATTATCATTGCCTCGGCAAGTGCGTATATTTGTACAGTACATGAATCATTTGCTTTATTTAGATCTTGACGTTTGGGGGCTTTCGTTGTTTACATTGCCAGAGGATTGCCGGAAGGTATTTCAATTATAAATAGAAGAATCCAATATTTCGTCGGGTCATTTCTCACGATGGTCCGGTGCAGCGATCTTTGTGCAAAGACAAATTACCGATTTAAAATACAACTAGTATATAGCCGATATGTACACGCAACATCTTGTTTGTCCTTGAGCTACATACGCGTACTGCGAGACTTCCAGAGTTGCTATCGATTATACGACGGAAACTTTCATCTCCCAGTTGGTGGGGATTCTCTCCTTCCAATGGCATTCACATCTGCCTTAGAATGGAAGTCCGCTTTAGTCGCAGCCAAGTACCTTAACAAGACGTTTCCTGCATCGTATGCTCAACAGATGCGTCTTCCGCCTCCGTTGTGAAAAACATCTTGCGTCATGGCACACGCGTGTTCGGAACAGTTTTTCATATACAACATACGTCGCGACCGTACACATATATACGTAATCTTTCTATTCTACCCAGTAGAACTGCGATTAAAAAGATTAAGCGTTAAAAAACAAAAGTCTCAGAAGTGTTTATTTTATCAAATCACACAACTAATGTACAAGTCCCATTCAAACCGGCGTCCGAAGTCAATTTTTCGACAGTTGTAAACTGTCGTAGGCTGCGTTTAGGGAGACGCTATCAGCGCTGAAAGCATCAGTCCATCTTTGTTACTCACTGTATGCCGAACAAAGATAAAAGACGCTTTTAGCGCTAAAACCACGCTCCCCGAATCCACCTATAGATTACTACAGATTTTGATTTATCTTATTCTTGCGGTTATACAATTCAAATGGTATAAAACCTAATTTACAGCAGTTATAACGCTAAAGAGTATATATGAATCTTTTCATTCTTACAGACTGTGATATAGCAGTGTGGACTTGTTTTGACCCCTCTCTCTCTTTTTTTTACATATTATTTTACTACTAGGCCAACCACAAAATGTTGAACGGATTTTCTTAATTTCATTCAGCACGAAATTCGTTGTTATTCTGCTGTTTGAGTTAATCCAACGATACTCAAGTATAAAATTATTATTCCATCTTTTGTTTACAAGGATTGTAGCTTTGCTCGATAGCAATATAGTGTGCCGTGTAGTCTATATTATGCAAAAAAGATATGTATGTGTGTATTTTTCGTTGCAGAAACTACAACAAAAGGTAAAACTTTGTTAAAATTTCACATGTACCAAGAATAGATCTCGCACAGTTTCCGAATTACGCACGAACGTGTATACACATGTGATCAATCACACATTTAAATTGATCATCGTTAAACTGAACGTTACGTGAAAATGTATAAATGAATAATAACAAATCATAAGTTGCATGCATAGACAATGGTCACTGCAAAAATTTGCTTGTAAATGCAATGTTACGAAACCCTTTCGCTACAGCCCCCTCGTAACGAAAAAGCGCCCATGTACGGAAGGCAAACACTTCTGGCGCAAAAAAACTTGCAGCTGACTGAATAATTTCTGTAGCCTACCTATGATATCTAATTATAGGTATCTCTTTTATATTTGTCTTTTGTTTTATCATAAATGTCGAAAACTGGAGAGAATAAAGATATACGTTATAAAGATAATCGCTCATTTGTTAAGGGCACAAATGTGTACTCCGTGCAGCGAAAGAGTTAATTGACATGTAATTAAGTCTCATAAAAACTGTTGCTTTGTTGAACAAATAATACGAATAATACGCTAAATTATTCAAATTAAAATAGTGTCTATAATATATCCACATCAAAATAACATATTTATTGCAAAAAGGATTTATAAACAAATCAGATTGAACTAATATCTTGAATAAAATTTGTAGAGACATATCGGTGAAAAAAAAGAAATTTCTTTTTAAATCACATTATCACAACACATTGTTTTAATTATGGAAGTTTCACTAATCACAGTTCTCAAGACTACCTTACTTTCAGCAGTATAAAAAATTCAGAGCATACACTTAAATCTGGACTATGAAAATATAAAACATTTGGCATAGCGATCATATCCTTTTTGTTTCCCCAATAAATCAAGACTAGTCACCTAAATTGTTTTTGTAACGGAACAGACTACGTTTATTGGGTATTCTCCGCAATAATGATGCAACTCAAAATAAATTATTACTTACTGTTAGAAATGTGTTTGTTTGTAGTGTGTGTGTGTGTGTGTGCGCGTGTATGTGTGTGACTAGCTGACAGTTTTTATGTCAATGTAACAGCAATGTTTGTATCAATGTTTACACCCGATTAAGCTTTACAGAAATTTCTAGCGATTATCAATCAGAAGTAACACCATTTGCCAAGAATAGCGTCCTTAATAGCCGCTATGTACTGCGCAGGGACCCAATATATCCAATACCTTGATGCCTCCGTAGTGCCTAACTGTATTGCCTGTAAGTTTTAAGGATTATCATCGGATTAGTCCAAGACTATTGAATTTGCGATACACGTACCATAACATGATATTCCGGATGATCGTGAATAGGTTCACTATGCACACCCTTGATCGAATTCATTGGTATTTTGTCCGTTCGTTCCTTCGTGCCGATCCAAAGCTGATCTTGTTCCAATTTAAATGTTAGTCTAACCTTTCCTCCAGACTTGTTTAACATTCCAGCTAATGGAAATTCAGGCAAAGGTTCCTATATTTTATCAACCGACAACAGTTATAGTAGTTTTCGTCGCTGTATATACATATGCTTGATATGTAAAACAGGCTTCACGCAGACTTTATACAACCTTGCTATCTAGTATCCCTGGCATCACGTCCTCTGGAATACCTTTGTCTAAAACCTTCCTATGAACTTTTTGTTGCGAAAGAGGCTCTTTGCTCACCGAGGAGACGGCCTCGTCGATGAGGTCTTGCTTCGTTGGAATTGACACAGCCAATACGTCGTCTAATTTGGATCCAACTATCATAACTTTGGCACCTTTAGCATTTGTCGTGAAGCAAGTTAGTAATTTTGTTAGTCGCAAAGAGTAAATAACATAGAACTTGCCAAAGTATCCTCGATTGGTACGTTACCTTTTGTGACTCCCAAGTTTCTAAGGGTCTGATCGTCTTTGGCTAATCCTTTAAACATAACTTTCTGCATCGCTTGCGGTACCGAGATGATCTTTTGCAAATGCGTCTTTAACTCGGCAACTGTGCCATCTAAAGCAAAATTTACACTAATCTTCTGTTTGTTGTAAATCACTGTAAAGTCTATATTCTCTGTGGATGGTTGTTGCAAAGTGGTCGCGGCCGTGTCCTGCGAGTCGCTGACGTTGTTCCCGCACTCCATCGTAGATTCCTTGGCGTCTGCCGCCGAATTTTCCATGGACTTTGCTTGGTTCGACGCGAGTTCCGGACGAGGGGACGAATTGTCGTTGAGGGAACAGCTGTCATTGTTGTCGCCCTTAACAGAATCTAGAGAGATGAAAATACACGTCAACCAAGGCCTCTCCATTTACCAACAATTCATCATAGATGTAGAAAGTAAAGAGTGAACCGGTGAGAGGTTAGAGTCCGTCCTCGAAAATGTGCATTGCCGTGCGAGCGGCGCGAACGTAGGTCGTTGGGTCGGAATTTAGGATAGAAATTGGCAAATACGTACGCATAGAGGAGCGTCAACGTCACAAAATGATCCGACGTACACAAACGCGGCGGATGCCACGGGCGACCCGAAGGAAGGTTTCGCCGTGATACCGCGATCTATCTGTCCGCCGGTGGAATTTATCGCGGCTGAGGTAAGGTAAAGCGGCTACGAGCTACGAGGAGTGGCCGAACGTCGGGAATTTCGCGGAAAGGACGAAAAATAAACAGGATTCAGCACGTACCCACGTACTCCATGTTGAACCGTGCTCCACTGGCCAATCAAATTTATCACAGAGAGCGTTCTTACCGCTCACGCATCGTTGTGTTCGTTGGTGATATCGGTGACGCACGTTCTTCGGAATGACTTTCCAATTTTTGAATACTTGTTACACTCCAAGCGCGATATCTCTGTCTTTCGAGCCGCATCTATATACATCTTATATTATATACATTCATGTTATTTCTTCTTTCTTTCGGTAAACGAGAAAGGAGAAGAGAAACGCTTCGAAGCGTGCGCGACTCAAATGTAAGATCGAAAAGGTAATTTTCCATCTCGTCTCATCCACGGAAGAAAGAGATTTTCGCCTTTCGGAAGATAGAATTTAAGATGATATACCGAAAGAAATAATTAGTAATAACAAGTCCTGCAACGACTCGTGTGAGTCGTGTGCGCTAACGCGCAGAGCGCGGTGAGGTGAGGTTAGGATCGTTTCACGGGATAAAGAAGATTCGTAGTTGTACAAACCAAGATGGCGAGCACGGCACGTTCCGCCTTCTCTCACGACGGTCAATATTACGCATGTAGCGGTAACGACGGCAAGTTGAGGATCTGGGAGACTGCGAGCGGCCGGTTGAAGGACGAGTACACTCCTAATCGACATTTATCGTCACCCTGCAGCGTCATAGGATGGATCTCCGCGTGTCCGCAATCGGCGGGCAACGCATCGGTAAATGCGCCATGTGCTTCAGCTCCCCAACCGCCGCTTCCTGCTTTTCGCTCTATTTACGCGCTTGCTGTACACCATTTCGCACCCTCGACAGTCTTTCATCCTCACCAGCATTTCTCACCTTTCTTCGAGCTTGCTCGACACGCGACTTTCCCAAAGGTTATGTTGAACGCACCAACGTATTTCCTCTTCGATTTCGCTCTTGCGTCGAGATCAACATAAATGTAAATGATGAAACGTCTTCCACATGTCTTTTAAGCCATCGCCAAGAAAGAGACGCAGGAGAAAGTCAATTTCAGAAGAGTTGGACCGCAAAGCTGTCGTGGCAATGGGTTCGATGAACGGAAAGATCGTCTTGTACGACGTAGCAGCCGCGTCCGTCGGCGCTACGTTGGACGGCCATTCCTCTACCGTTACGGCGATCGCTTGGTCACCACACACCGGATTGATTACAGCGGCCAATGATTTTCACATAGTGGAATGGACTCTTCAGGAGAATGGAATCAAATGTAAATGGAAATCCGGCAAAGCCAAAGTCACAGCCCTGGCAATTGTACCTAATGAAAAGTCCTTGCTATCCGCCGAAAGAGTAATCAAGTGGTGGAATTTAACAACGAAGCAATTGATCCGCACCTTTACTGGACATGCCAATCAAGTCACGTTTCTTCATACTGTACAAGTAGACGACACAACCAGTTATCTACTCAGTAGTGCCTGTGCAGACAGTCATCTCTCTGTATGGGCATTAGACAAAGTATGTTGCTGGTCATCTCTTCTTTTTTTTCACAAATGCTAAAGGTCCTTGATTCAATTCTAAGATAAAGATGTTTATAGAAAGAAGCATCGATAGTTCATTCACTTTTTAATCGGCCATTCTTAATATAGTTTTAACTCATTTTCTATAACTTTGCTATAAGATACAATTTTGGTATGCTGTGCACACACCTTTTATACAGTTGATTATATGTATTTTCTCTTTTTTTTTTATTAGGCTTGGTTTGACAATTAAATTTCTTTTCATCTCTGTTTAGAATAAAAATGATAAAGCATCAATGGCAACGCTGGCTATGCAAGATGAGGCTACGTGTATCTCGATACTTGTTGCAGAAGATTTGCAAGTCGTCGTATTGGTTACTACTCAATCGGGTCAGACACAACTGTTCAAGTATCAGCCGAATGGTCACACCAAACCATTGAAACCGTCTCTTAACGTTGCGATAGCGGCAGATGTCAATCAGAAGAAATCTGTTGGACAAATTCCAATTTTAGCAGGTCACTTGACCGAAGATGAAAAGCTATTACTAGCATACGGTAGTTATCTGAATTTGACATTCGAGAAAGTTGTGCCCGACTTTTCGGACAAGTTGCAATGTTTAGTCAGATCAGAAAGATTGGATGCAAAAAAATCGAAAGAAAAGAAAGAAGAAACAATTTCTAAAGTGAAACCTACCTCGATAGAAGGAGATGTTGAATATCTTGCACCAGGTAACGCTAGAGGTAATGTGTTCCGTAATTATAATAATAAACTATTATGCAAGTAAATGTTTCGGATCCATGTTTTAATCATTGACGAAAATAGGGAGAAAAACGTAAAAAGAATACTACATTACAGGAATGGGAGTTTCAACGCAGAAAAGAAATAGAACTAGCTCAGGGTCTCAATTACTTTTAAAAGAGAGATTAGAAAATCTTAGCTTAAATGCGGACGCAAATTCATCAGGAAAATTACCGACGAAAGGAGCAAATAGGACGCAATTACTGATGCAAGCTTTAAATAGCAAAGATAAAACCATTTTGTCAACGGTGCTGTTTACAAAAAATGAAACTGTAATTCGTAATACCATCGCCAAATTACCAGTGCAAGCAATCGCACCATTGCTTAAAGAATTAACCCTTATGTTGCAAGGCAAAACATATGTGTAATTATTATTTTTTGTTATACATTTTTCTAAATTTATTTATTGTAAAAGTATGTAACACCTTGTGCGTAATTTTTTTAAGACTTATTACTTTATCCATGTTTAGGAGTAATATCGCAGCAATGTGGTTGCAAACTTTGATAATGACTCATGCAGCACACCTGATGTCGCGACCTGATATTGCAGAGATACTGAGCCCTATTCTAAGTTTTATCGATGCGAAATTAACTCTTCTAACGGCTGTACAGAGATTAAAAGGCAGAGTTTCTCTTATAACAGGACAAATATCTCAAGCTAATGAGGAACACAACAAAGATATAACTGAGGATAGTTTGCTTGTTTATCAAGACCCAGGTTAATATAACTTATCAATATATTCCCAAATTTTATTGAATTTCACATATTAAATCTACATAAAAAAATATATATATATGTAGATTCATCGGATGAAGGTGCCGATAAGGATGAAGTTGATCTAAGCAGCGAATCCGATGACAATTGGGAAGAGATGTCGGATCAAGACGTTCAAGATGAGCAAGACGAAGAAGCTAACAGAAGCATCAAGTCTGAGGACGATGATGATAATAATGATGATGATGTGGATAATTATTCTATACACAGCTGAAATAAAGTTGGTTGGTAACAGTGAATAACTGGTCTAACTAGTAATTTCTTTTAATACTGAGATTATTTCGTTCGTTTATTGTCCAACCACTTTTTCACTTTGTCTCTTCAAGTAAATTACACAAAAGAGAACTATAAAAATTATTGGCGAATTATATAACTACTTTCATTTTTTATAAATTTAATATTGATATGAGAAAATCACTCAAAATACTTTTCATTAATTAATGTTATACTTGACAAATAATATTCTATTTTTCAGCTAAATCACAAAAATAAAATAATGTAACGTTGGCATTATCAATATTATACTGTTCAACTCTTTTATTTGTAAACTGTTAAACGTTGTAAGAAGGAATAAAGTGCCACTTTTTATATTACAATCATTTCTTTCCAGTAAAGATCTCGATTATTAATACAACCATAGTGGAACCATTCTTGACGGAAGTCAAGAAGCAAAAATGGTATTGTAAAAAGTTAACCTTTTTCTTCTTGAGACATTTATTTTTACTATAAGTATGAAGATTCGGAGGAAAAGCCAAATGTAGCGAGTACTCGTGTTACTTATTTGTTATCTACACATATGTTATATTTTTCTTGAAAAATATGTAATTGTACAAATATATTTGGATGTACAAGATGGTCTGCGTTATGAACGAGAAAACCTTGTTAGCTTTCATTAGTCTCATTACTTAATTAAATAGTGCTATATTTGACTTTACTTCCACTGTTAGCCTCACAATCAGTGGATTGCCCTGCCCTACCGAGAGGGGACAATCGAATAAAAACTGATTTTTGAGTGAATTCCAACCCGGATCTTTAGTTTATTAGAACACCACATATCTCGTTATTGACATGTAAAACAAAAATAGGTTCTTTGCGTACGAACAAGATTTATAGATACGCATCGCGCAAAACATACGATAACTTTATCGTGAACTTTCATTGACGATATTTTAAAAGTTTATTATAATGTTATTTTTATTAAATATTTTTTACTTTTAAATGTAATCGAAGAATTCTATATGAATCTAGTAATGGTTCTATATATAGTTACTATTAGAGAAGTAATATTGTGGCAAGTCTCTGGAGCTAATAACCTACTTTGAAATACAATTTATTATGTATAAATCGTTGAAATAATCTATTACTTTTACTACATTTAGTGCTCAGAACAGTGCCATTTATTTTGAGAATATTAAAAAGAATAATGTTTATTTAGTTTGCTAATATATGTCTGTTTAGCTAATTAATTAAGTTAATTGTACGATAAGAACACATACACATATATTACATTAAATTTAAAACTCTTAAATTTAATAAAATTCTATTTGTATCTTTGTATATACTCTGTATAATCTGTTTTCTTTATTTTAATACAAGCTTGCATAACTTTAGAGAATCTTTTGTGTATCATAAGTTGATCAATTTAGCTGAATACGAATATATAGTATTTTATTTTAAAAAATAAACAAGTTTTATATTGTATAGATTGTATTTTTCCTTGTAGAATCTTTATCTTGGATCGTATGAGTACCACTAGCAACAGACTATCCTAATGGAAAAGTACAAGCACATGTATATGTATAATGTCGTTACGTTATATTTAAACTGTGTGAAAATGATTTGTATGTGTTATCATGTAAATTGTTATTTAAAACTTAAAATTATCGAATCTTGAATGCTAAATAAACATGATAAACTTTGAAAGACCTGCTGGCCTTATGATAAACCGTCGCGTGTCGTTCCACACATAAGTGTATCTACGACACACCTACTATTGTAGGTGTGTACTAATATCTTGGAAATATGTTGAATATCTCCGGCTTACGACGTGTTTATAGTTTACTAAATTGATAATTCACATTTATTAACAGTAGCGAGTGCTTTAGTCAAGATAATTGACTAATTATTACATACAATTAACAGCGTAATTATTAATAATACTTTATTACTAATAATTATTGTTATTAATTAATAATTACTAATAATTATTGTTTTTATGGTTCTTATGCTATATTGTAATTATTCTAGAAATTAAAGATAGTAATGAACAAATCTCCTTGGAGGTAGCTTATACTTTTCTCTCTTATATCTTTACATTTGAATTATTTTCTGCTTACAATTTGTTATATCTCAAACGTTAGATTAAAATTTAACAAAAATCAAATATTAAAATTATAGTTTCAGTCATATAGATAGGTTCTATTGAAAGATTTGGAAAGAAAATAATTTGCTAAAACATTTAAATACACGCGTATACATATATTATATGTTATTTATTGAATCTAATACAGTTTACTTGGAAGTAAACATATTAAAATAAGGTACATATTTGTGACATTTGTGAAGCAATATTCGTAAAAATCTATATAGATATGCGAAACTAAAAGATTATTACTTCCTCAGTCTTTTCATCAAAAATAAATTTCTGAAAGAATTTGTAAACAAGAAAAGGATGAGATAAACCTGAGACACCTTATATCGCGAGTGATAAAAACATTCCAATTGCGAAGCCGAGAAAGCGGCTCGCTTTTATTATTAATGTATAATCATGTTTACGCGTAGGAATTTCACCAAGAGAATATAGGCATCGTGTTAATTGGTTGTTATCACATTAGTCGTCCAAAGTATGAAAAATATTAAGATAACAACTACCGAAACAATTTCTGTTATGAATTTTTATACTTGATATTTACATACATATTTTACTCATCCTATAATTAATTGCTATCATTAATACAGTGGTATAACAAAATTATGATTTTAAACTTAAAAATTCTATATTTGATATTTAAGAAGTAAGAAAAATTTAATTACCATTTGTGTAAACATATACACATTTTCATAAATGCTGCGAGGAACCACAGTTCGAGAAACAACACCATAAGGAAATGAAGCTACTCTTCAAGCTGTTCTATAATATTATGCAAGAACTTTCAGACCTACAAAGCCACCATTTGGGCACGTCTTTGAAGAGAAATTTTTCTTTGGCTCACGTACCATAGAAATTACACGGATTTCTGCAAAGTTTAGCCTTCATTAATCATAGCATACTAGGATGAGTCTTTATTCATTTGACATAAACACGTCCTTGGTGGAAATTTTACTGAAAATAAAAGTTTGCTGAAATGTGTTGACGATAAATAATTAAAAATTTAACAAGTAAATTGCCATTAAAATGTAACAAAGTTTTTATTTAAATAAAACTTGAACTTTTCTTATATTTCATATTTCACATTAGTATTACACTAAATTTTATTTAAACAAATTATGAATCATTTAATTAAAACACATTGAGCAATTTTTCAATGACTTTTATTTCACTTTTCATCGATCTCAAAGTACTTTTAGCAAAATATTTTCATTGGAATTTGCTCAAATAAAATTTTGACATGATATAAAAAATATGCAATACAATATAAAATATTTAATTAAAATTAATTAAAAATAGCTAACCAACTAACTCGTAAGAAATTTTACTTTTCGCTAAATACATATGTATATGTATACTAGTTAAAACATCTGCTGTTACCTTTATATAATTTAATAGTGGAAAGAATTTGCATTAAGATGTAGAGTAATTGTTAATTAACACTGGATTCCTATGAAGGCAATAAAGGAAAACGTAATGATCTGTTAACGTATAGGCGTTTATAAAATTCACGCGAGAGATGACATGGATATTTCATAAATTTCCACTACTCTTTCTCTGAGCGTAATTACCACTACAAACGAGAATACCGGGTGGATGGGTACTCGGTCGGAAGGTGAGACTTGCGAATGAAGATAACGAGCAAAAACGGTTGAAATACAGGCAGGTCGTGACATAAGGTCAGGCGATTAGGAATGAAATCATACAGTTACCGGTATAAAAGCTGGCGCCGGACCATCGGTTAGGCATCGTTCTCCTCTGCTGACTCGCAGAGGTAGTTGTTGATCGAGTTTGAAACATCGAAGGCTGATCGTGATGCTGAAGGAGCTGCTGTTTCTAGCGCTAACGGCGCTATGCGTGTCGGATGGATACCATCTGACTGCTAAGACGGCCGACATGGACTTTCTCCACAAGCAGAAGAAGATCTACGAACTGATGTTCTTCGTCAAGCAAAACACCCTCACCGACGCGGAATTCTACGAGATTGGTCGCAATTACGATATCGAGAGCAACATTGACATGTACAAGGACAAGGTACCAATAAGCTAAGCCAATTTTTCCAATTTTTTAACGGTTAAACACCCTTGGATCTTTGTGTCTTTGGCTTTTGTACACGTTCTCACATTTGTGAATGTCTCTTTACATTTTTAGCCGACAGTCCAGGAGTTCTTGTACCTATACAAGCACGGTATGCTCAGTCGTGATGCCTTATACTCGCCATATTACGAGGAACATCGTGAGGAGATGAAGCTCCTCTTCAAGCTCTTCTATTACGCCAAGGACTTCCAGACCTTCTACAAAACCGCCTCTTGGGCACGTCTTTACATCAACGACGGAGTCTTCACGTCCGCCTTCACTGTCGCTGTCTTCTATCGTCCCGACTGCAAGTACATGAGATTACCAGCTCCTTACGAGATCTACCCCAATCTATACTTTGACAGCAATGTCATCCAGCAGGCTCACGACATCAAGATGACTCGTGGTAAGTCACCGCGTGATTCTCCCGAGCGCAACGTGACTAACGAAATCGCTCTCTAAACATTGTTTTTATGCTGATTTACAGGAATCTCTACTGCCAACGTGGACAACGTGGACAGCTACATGATCTATGCCAACTATTCCGGAAACTTCGTCAAGCCCTACTTCGACGAAGAATACAAATTGGACTATTTCATAGAAGACTATGCCTTGAACAGCTTCTACTACTACTTCCGCCAAGTTATGCCGTTCTGGTTCGACTTTAAGGATTTCGACATCCCGAAGGACTTCCGTGGCTATTATTACTATTTCTACCACAAGCAATTATACGGTCGCTACTATCTCGAACGCATCTCCAACGATCTGGGCGACGTCGAAGACTTTGATTGGTATAAATCTTTCTATCCCGGATACTATTCGACTCTGATGTACCACAACGGAATCGCCATGCCCCAACGTCCTCGCCACTCGAATGTCCCATTCTACAAGTACAAGTATCTGAAGGTACGATTATCTTCCCGTTATTTGCTTCACCATTTTATTTCATTTTATCCATCTACCGTCTCGTTTGTAAATCTCGTGTGAATCTTTGCAGGAGATCGAGGCTCTGGAACTGCGCATCATGAATGCTATCGACCTTGGCTACGTTTACGACAAGAACGGCAAGCAAATCAACATTTACACCCCTGAAGGTTTGAACATTCTCGCAAACCTGATCGAAGGCAATGTGGATTCGTGCAATAGACACTTCTACGGCATGTACGACGCTCTCGCTCGAGATATCCTCGGCTTCAACTTCGACTACAAGGACAAGAACAAGGTGATCCCTAGTTCTCTCCAATGCTACAGCACCAGTATGAGAGATCCCGGATTCTACCGGCTATACAAGAGGATCATGATGTACTTCTTCAGGTATTTGTTCGAACGTGCGATCTCTTGCACTCCCGGAAACGCACAGGCGTCTTAAACGTTTCAAACGCCCTTACTCAACTTGTTTCTCCACTCTGTTTCCCCTAGGTACAAGAAATACATGCCGTATTACACTCAGAACGAACTGGTCTTCCCCGGTGTCAAGTTCGAATCCGTCAACGTCGACAAGCTGACGACTTACTTCGACACTTGTGACACGTTCATCAACAACGCTCTTTCCGTCGAGAGCTTCAAGGAGGGAATGAAATTGCGCGTCAAGGCTCGCCGTTATTGCCTCAATTACAAACCGTTCAATTATCACTTTAACATCAACAGTGACAAAGAGACCAAGGCCGTACTCAAGATCTTCCTTGGACCTGCCTACGGTGATGTTCATAATGAGAAGGACATAGCATACCTCCGTGAATACTACAAATACTTTATCGAGATGGACAAATTTGTCGTAACGCGTAAGTTGTACTTGGAACAATTTCTATTTTCTTCTTTTTAATTCTCTCTCTCTTTCTCAAATGAACGAGAATCGCTATTTATATCGACTGCTTCTTTCAGTGAGACAAGGTGCAAATACTATCGAACGCCGTAGCACCGATTCCGTCTACACCATGCCCGATATGCTATCCAGCGACATGTTCTACAAGAAATTGGAGAAGGCCGTAGGAGGCAGCGAACCGTTCACCTACTACGAGAAACTCTTCGCCTTCCCTGAACGGCTGACTCTGCCTAAGGGTAAACCCGAGGGTATGCGATTCAAGATGTTCTTCTACTTGAGTCCGTTCGACGAGACCAAGGTCACGCCCGTGGAATTGCCAATCTTTGGCAAGTTTATGCTGGACGGGAAATCGTTCGGCTTCCCGCTTGACAGACCGATGTACCCATGGAAGTTCTTCACGCCAAACATGTTCTTCAAGGATGTATACATCTATCACACGGTAGAGCACGAAAAATCGATGCACTTCTAGATTATCCATTCTAGCTTGTGTCAGCCCCGATGAAGACTTTGACGATAATTAATTCTGTCTAGAATCCTGTGTCATGCAAGTGATACGAATTAAAACAAGTCTTTCTTCAATAAAGAATTAAAAATTATACGTTCTGTAAATTACTTTCCAGCTTACTCGAATCCACCTTATTCCCTCATATACTTTTACGAATTTCAGTTACACCCACTTCGTAATACGTTTCGATCCGTTTCAAACAAGTCCTCTTCAATTCACAAGGCGTTTTGCATTCTACTCCTAATCCAGTACTTTTGATTTTCTCACATTTGTTAATTTCTCTTTTAACTTGCGTTAATTACAAATTATCTTACTATTTTAATTTAAAGGTAACTGCAGAGTTTTATACATGTTAATAACTTGTTTCAATATCTGTAGTTACGTAAATCAATACAGCTTTTATACTAAAGTTGATGAATTTTGGATAAAAGTAGGGAAAATAATTTGTAAAGCTCTAAACTATACGTCTTGCAGTTTGAGAGTTAAGCAATTTCTCAGCAAGGAAAAGATATTTTTCATAGTAAAACAATGTATATACGAAAAGCTGTTAAAACATATTAAACGAATAATAGAACGTATCGACACCACGTGTCAATAACTTCTTATAAATCAAATTTTAATAATTAACTTAATTGTACACACTTAAAGTAAAAAATCCGTATAATCGGACTGTTACGAAAATTCACGATAAACGTCTTATTTTTATAGACTCAAGTTTTGTATTGGATAAGATTAGATTATTATTAAAAGTGCACAGGTATGCAAAGTAGTATAATTAAAATGTAGTTATTATATATTATAATGAAGCAATTTATGCTGTAGAAAGAACACGCTTTAAAAGGTATTTCTGACAAATTCTGACAGTTGAAATTTATACACAAAGTGTGTTTAGAATCTTGCTATAAATTAAAGTTTTCCTAAATACTGAGAAAAGCGTAGACTTTTATAATTTACACGCAAACATCAAATGACGTTAATTATTATAAATTTTTATTTAATTACTTTTTATAAATACATATATGTATATTTCCAAACATATATTTTCAAAAATATTATAAGTACCATAAATTTATGTAATTTTAGAATTTATTTAGAATTGCAATATATTATTTAAAAAAATTAAAATAAAGATTGATTTTTCCGCTTCAAGAAATTATCATTTTAGCTTGAAACGGGTTAATATCGAATATTAAACATATTTTTATCACTATACAATTATCAAAGCCAAAAATAACGTACATTATCTTTATGCACATATTCAAAGTTATCATTTGCATAAGTTTCACAAGTTCTGATTATCTTGCATTTATATTGATATACGTAGCGTTTTTCGTCATGATCGTGTAGAAATCGAGTCTCAGTATTAAGCAGTTTTAAAATGCAACAGGGAAATAATTTTGTACAATTTTTCTAAAAAAGCCTAAAAATAATTTATATCACAAACATACACTCGTATTCTCTTTCTCTGCATCTCTGTAGTTTGCATATTCTTCTTTTGCGTATAACTTAATTTCTAAAATAACCTTTACAGAATTTATTCAGACACCAATTAAACAAACATTTTCATTGCTTATTTTACTAATTAGCTTTACATTTATGATTTAATAAAAAGTTTTACTTGCACAAATAATATATTATATATTATCATTATCGAGGAACAGTTCATCAAAATCGAATTTCATACATACACGTTAATCACGAGTTTTATGGATGTATATTAGTTACCACATTATACGAGAAGTTTACATACAATTCAGGTAATTACTATTTATTAATTGATAATACAAATAATCTTGCGAATGTTTATCACATCTTGGTTTTCAATAAATTTCGATTGTTTATGCTTGAAGAGATGTTGATGCAACAAATGTGACAATTGAATGTTATTTGCGATATAAATTATATTTGTTGTAATTTGTATTAGGAACTCTGTTGGCAATTAGTCTTTAAGAGAGATTCTTTTGCAGACAGCTATTTCCTTTCTTACGCTATAAAGTTTATCTGAATAAAAACAGAATTTCTTTTTTATTCTTGAAGTCTGTTGATCTTTCTTAATTTTCATCTGAATAAATCATAGTGTTAAACTTTAATTTATTACAAGGAGACTAATGTTTAAGCGTTAAATTTATTTCAATTTCGTTGTAAAACATATTCATATTATGAGAAATAGACAGAGTGAAAATATTTAGATGCAGATTTCGACAGACTTTGCAGAAGACTTTGGTAGAATAGGATATATTCCGAAAGTAATGAAAAGAGAGGAAAGAAGCAAATCGTTTCTTTCGATTGAAATAAATAACGTGAAGCGAGGGTGATCAACAAATACGAATCCCGGATTTCTATCGTGTCAAAGGGTAGGCGATTACCAATAAAGATAATTGTTACACAAACAACGAACATTATCGGTATACTGCAGGTTACCTCACGGGTCCTCTAATCTTGCACTCCGAACTTTAGTATCTTTTTCGCCGATAGACAGTATATAAAGGAATTGACGAATAGTGCCAGCCGATCCTTCGCGAAGCAGGCCCGAGGATGAAAGCGATTGCGTTGCTCTTGGCTGCGGCGTGCCTGGCTCATGCCACGCAGGTGCCCACCCACACCGCCGACAAAACATACTTGATCAGGCAGAAGAACATCTACGAGCTCTTCTGGCACGTTGACCAGCCAACCATTTACCATCCGGAACTTTACCAAAAAGCGCGATCCTTCAGCCTCGAAGATAACATTGCTTCTTTCACAGACAAGGTATTTACTAGCAATAATCACGTATATGTAATAAAATGAGTTACTTTTTTGAAAATTTACTTTCCTACCTTTTGTCACAATCTTGTAATGAAATCCAAAGTTTTGTAAATAATATAAAAATTATTTATACAGAATAAAAGAAAGTTATTATATGCGTGTAACGTCGACATCTTTCGAAATGGAATGCCTTTAGACTTGTATGCATTCATTGAAATGTTTTCCATCATTTTCAACGACTAATGAGGTGCCTGTAAAGAGTTGGGCAGAAATTCTTTTATTTAACACATCTCGCGTCGAATCGAAGAAGTTAGTTCCGCGATTGAATTTGATAGATGAAACTTGCAATCCGTAAGTATGTTGTTCGATTTGTTGTTCTAGGCGGCGGTGACCGAGTTCCTGCAGCGATGGAAACACGGAATGCTCCCACGGGGAGAGGTGTTTTACGGAAGTCATCCTCAGCATTACAAAGAAGCGATGTGCTTCTTCCGTGTTCTATATTCCGCCAAGGACTTTGACACTTTCTACAATACTGCCATATGGGCACGCTTCCACATGAACGAATACATGTACATATACGTGCTGAGTGTCACCGTAATGCATCGCCCGGACACCAAAAACATCCGTTTGCCCCCGATGTACGAGGTGGTGCCGCATTATTTCTTTAACGAGGATGTTTTGCATAAGGCCTATCGTATCGCGATGGGTGACTCGCAATCAGGTTGGTATAATAGTCGATCCATCGACATAAAATAGTCTCATTGACGATAATCATTTTTCTTCGAGATCTTCCCCATCCACTCTATCTACAATAAAAAGAAATTAGTTGGTAAATTTTATATTCTGTCAATGAAACCAATGAAAAAAAGTCTATGTAATGAAATATTCCAATAACTGCCTTCTTTCTGTCGCGTACGATAATTAGCAAGGACACCAATTTGTTCTATAAAAGCAGAAGTGTTAGGTGTGAATATTAAAATATTGATCGAAATTATTTGGTTTGGTAGGTTTAAAGAAAACAGTTGGTGGTGTAGATTATTATTACATTCCTTCCAATTACACCAACTGGCATGTGGTTGGAGATGAAATGTCGGAACAACACAAATTAAGCTATTTCATCGAGGATGTCGGTTTAAATACGTTTCACTTTGTAACGCATCACGACTTCCCAATCTGGATGAACAGCGTTCAGTATAATATGCCGAAACATATTCGCGGCGAATTGTATATGTACACCCTTAAACAATTGCTCATTCGCTACTATTTGGAAAGATTGTCCAACGATATGGGTGAAATTTCGTACGTCGACGTGACTAAACCTATCGTTCCTGGTTACTACCCGACGATGCATCATCACAATGGGTTGCCGTTCCCACAACGTCATGTTGGTTTCGAGATTCCTCTTCACGCACACAAGTATATCCAGGTAATTGGTAAAGCAGGTTTTATCGAGTATGTAAGCCAAATATCACCAAATGTTAAAAATGTTCTCAGATAGATACCTAGATGATATTTCCAAGACGGGACAATATACATATATGTATATTTTCAATTAGATGTCTCGTGGTCGGTTGTCTAAAAGACGCGCCTGTTCTTTTAGACAACAAGAGATTAATGAAATTATGACGTGTCTGTAACTGCCCCACAGGCCATACAAGATGTCCATACTCGCATCTCCGATGCCATCGACAAAGGCTATGTCATTGATATGCACGGTAAACATGTCAACATTTACACCATAGATGGTTTCAACCATCTTGGCAACGTGATACAGGGCAATGCCGATTCCGTCAATCCTGCATATTACGGACATTTGGACCATTTGTACAAAAAGGTCCTTGGCATGGGCCCAGTCCACCAGATCACCAAACACATGACAATTCCTGCTGCTATCGAGCTCTTCTCCACCACCTTAAGGGATCCCGTGGCCTATGGAATTTATAAGAATATTGTCACTTACTGGATGAGGTGCGTAAGCCAATGATCGCTTCAAATTAATATAAATAACCGACATGTATCCTCCCGCAGGTACAAGGAACACTTGCCGAGCTACACGCACGAAGAACTTGTTTTCCCAGGTGTTACGATCGAATCCGTCACCGTTGACAAACTCTTGACTTTCTTCGATCACTTTGAATCGTTGGTCAACAATGCCGTATCGGTGCGTAGCCACAAGGAGGCTCAATCCATGTTGATCAAGGCACGTCAGTATCGTCTCAACCATAAGCCTTTTACCTATCACATCACCGTCAACAGCAACAAGAATGTCAAAGCGGTCGTTCGCGTCTTCCTTGGACCTAAATACGATATTCACGGCCACGAACTGGACATAAGCGAGAATTATATGAACTTTGTCGAGTTGGACCAATGGAACGTTGACCGTTAGTACCTACCTCTTTTGAATATCTCTTTTCACAGTTAAACACGCACATATATCATCTTTTATTTCAAATAACTTGTGTAACTTTATTGCTACAGTGAAACCTGGAACCAACAAGATTGAGCGCCATAGCTACGAGTCCATCTATGTCGTTCCGGATGAGGTGCCAAGTGAGGTTCTGTACAAGAAGATGGTGAAAGCTATCGAGGGTGGCGAGACTTTCACTTACCCAGGCCAGCTTTATGGTTTCCCTGACCGTTTGATGATTCCTAAGGGCAAGAAGGAAGGCATGCCATTCAAATTCTTCGTGTCTGTGTCGCACTTGGACGAGACGAAAGCCATCGAGGTGGATTCCCCTGTCTGGGGTACAAACATGATGGACCTCCGATCATTGGGATATCCGCTCGATAGACCGGTTCACACCTTCAACTTCACCGTACCTAACTTCTACATGAGAGACGTTCTCATTTACCACAAGCAGGCGGAAGAATTGAACCTCACTGTATAAAGATTTAACTCGTGCGATCGCCAGAACAACAACTCGGGTCGCGCTGATGAAAAAAGAGATGTACAAATAAGAGAGAAATGTGCCACCATCCAATGTTTTATGTGTAACCATCCAGTGCGAGATAAACCTAACCTAAAATAAATTTTACAGAAACATCATTTACCATTTATTTCTGTCTTGCTTTTCTTTCATTTCAAATTCTAATCAATCCTTTATTCCAATCGACCTTCTAGTTTTTATTTTAATAGAAAAGAAGAAAATATTATTTACATATATTAGCGTATATTCGTATTATCAGTGTTATTTTTACTTCTACTCAAAGCGATACATAGGTGACGAGAGCAAGAGGACGAAAGGAGATAAAACAACGGTGAAAAATATAGATATTGAATATCGATCATCACTGCGTAATAATTAAATATGTGGAAGAAACATTTTTTTTAATATGATATTTTGTTGTATATTATACATATATGTATGCGCGATAGATATATTACGATTTATAGCCGTTGCAAAGCTATAATGATTATAAATTATATAATATATGATGAGCGAATTTTTTCAACAATGATGTGAATGTTATAATTTTTAAATAATAAACATTTCAAAATAACATTTTATTTTATATATTTTACGTATACATTTAACATGCATGATTGACATATTTATTTCAATGATAATAAAATTTATCATTTTAAAAAATAGTTTTGATGTTTATATTATAGATTAGTCAATGAAAAATTCAAATTTATACTTGTATCGTTCACCTGATTGAATCTAACTAAATATATGTACATTATATAATATACAAGAATCGAGCGACTAATAATTTTGATTTACGTTTACAACGCATAATCGTGTGCCCGATACAGGACTTTGTACTAGATTTATTATTAGTTTTGTAGATTAATTAATTTATGTATAATATACCGTTGTCATAATCAGTCAAGACGGCATATAGTGCGGTTTATTCAGCGCTTATCATAGGTCAGAAAAGGAGGACATCTCGAGAGTAGTTAATTATTCTACGAACGTTCAGATACGACCTTTCTAGACAGTAAACTTAATCTAAGCACAGCTGTTGCGCTATCGATTTATCCTATAAAATTTTTACCGCCAACCGACGCGACGAGTTAATCATACTGCATGAAATAAGTATCTATCTGTCGTCTCTATCGAATTTATAAGTATGCAATTGACAAAAGATAAAGAGCAAAACGATTGCTCGCGAATTGTTTATTTCGATTTATCCATCTGCGCAACAGAATTATTTGCAGCAGACTGTATCAAGTAAACGAAATTTTTCATTTATCCTATACTAAAAATATTCTTGCAATACAATTGGTGAAGTTAATTATATTTATAAATAAATGAATGAAATATATTTGACAACTTATTACTTGACTCTTAAATTTTTATCGGCAGGCATATTAGCTAGTGATTAACTAGAGGTCATGATGTGAAGATAAACTGGTAGAAATATTTCACTATGTATTTGCAAGCTGGAAAGATAAATATTTATAAACTAATTTAATCTTACAAGAAATGATGATGATAAATCCAAAAGTTATCGAGAGTGATATTTTTATCAATAAACTGTATCGCATCTCATGTCAGGTTTAAAATAGACTTTGGGAGACAATGTTTTAAAGAAGAATTCTATATAAAATTGTATTGACTGATGAAACTCAATGAAATCACTACTTGATGTATGTACATAAGACACTTTTACAGTTTGAATTCGAGTCAAAAGTCATGCGTGATAAAAGTACACTATTTATATTTGTGAGCAGTGAATATTGTGCAATTAATCTCGTGTTATTCCTCAAAGGGGTAATTTAAGAATTTTGACCTGCATGTGTCGTTGTAAATACGTGCCGCTACATAGAATTTGCGTAAAAGTACTCTCGTGTAGATCGATTTTAGGTATACATTTGAAGATATCCCGCGTGATGACCTCTTGCACGAGAAGGAATCTTTCAACTTTCCGTTTAACGATATGCGTTTTAACAACGGTGTTTATCTGTTGGCGCGACACAAGGCATAACTGCACGGAGAAATGATTGGTATGGCATATATTGGGTGAACTGTTTAATATTGCCGCCTCTCCTCAATCTTTTTCGTCGTATTCGTGTTGAAGATGAAGACAGATACTTATACACTACTGTATCAGTTACGATGCCCAAGTTACCCTGTCGGGACACACAACGGCAAGTAATGAATTGAAATTAGTGATTGACTGATAACAAGGACTAATTCTATTTCACGATCAAACTATTTGATAATAAAATTGATTGGAATAAGGCTTAGCAATCAACTGTTAGCTCAAGTGAGTGAAATGTGTGAGAGCGAAGAATTGGCGGATCCGATATCGAATACGTTCAGTGCCCTGATGACCTATCGATTTGATTGCGCGCTCGACGTAGGTGTATAAAAGTGCGAGTGCACCGTCTAGCGCTGTTCAGAATTGGTCTCGCCACTGCAGTGGCGGTGTTGGAAAAGTTTGGAAAATGAAGTTTCCGACGGTATTAGCCGTCGTCGCGGCCGTCAGCTTCAGCCTGGTAGCAGCCGACTACAATACCATCAAGAGCGCCGACAAGGAGTTCCTCCTTAAACAGAAGAAGATCTATAATCTTCTGTACTATATCTCGCAACCCTCCCTCGTCAATCCTTCGTTGTATGAGGAAGGTCGCTCGTATAACATCGAAGCCAACATAGACTCGTATACTAATACGGTAAATACGAAATCATCTCCGTTCATAATTATATCCTCTAAGGTCTTTTACCAAATAATCATCTGGATCCCTTCGCATCGTTTTCCAGGCTGCGGTGAAGAAATTTCTCCATCTATACGAGTATGGCATGCTTCCTCGTGGCGAGCTCAGCTCTCTGTACTATCCAAAGCTTCAGAAGGAAACGGAGGCGCTGTTTCGCCTATTCTATTATGCCAAGGACTTTGACACCTTCTACAAAACGGCACTATGGGCGCGCATTTACATGAACGAGATGCAGTTCGGTGAGGCCATGTACACCGCGGTTATGCTCCGCAACGATACCAAATTCATTCAGCTGCCGCCCCCTTATGAAATGTACCCATACGGATTCTTCAACTCCGAAGTACTCGAGAAGGCGCACCATGCAAAACTCTTCGGTAAACTTGGTAAGTTTCAATCGAATTAGTTCTGCTCGGAAAAATTAACCATTTGGTTTATCCGATGGAAATTTGTCTCAATAATGATTGAAATATTATCGTTTAACGTAGACTCGAAGAAGTTCGGTGGCTACGACACCTACATCATTCCGGCAAATTATTCCGGATGGTACATGTCGCGCGAGTACGATCTGGAGCATAAGATTAACTATTTCACCGAGGACATTGGCTTGAACGCTTACTACTTCTACTTCCGGCAAGACTATCCGTTCTGGCTAAAGAGCGAGGAATACGGCCTACAGAAGAATCGCGGGATGGAGTATCTTTACGGTCATAAACAATTGTTGTGCCGTTATTACTTGGAGCGGTTGTCCAACGACATTGGTAAAATTGAAGATTTCGACTGGCACAACGAGTTCTACGTCGGATACTATCCGACGATGACCTATCACAATGGCCTGCCGCTGCCACAGAGACCATACTGGAGCAAATTTCCCTACTACAAGTACAAGTATATAAAGGTGCGATTTAGCTTTAGCCTTACTACTAATTACTTAATTAGTGAGCAGTCAGCGAGTAAACCATCATTTATCTCTTACCTTAGGACATAGAAGACATGGAATCCCGAGTATCGGCGGCCATTGACTCTGGATTTGTCTTGGACCCAACTGGCAAAATGATCAACATCTACACACCCGAGGGTCTCAACATCCTTGGCAACATCATCGAGGGCAATGTGGATTCCTGCAATCTCAATTTTTACGGTGGCATCGATTACTTTGCGAGAAAGATCTTTGGATACAACTTGGAGCCGTCAACTCCCTACCAGATCATACCTAGTGCCCTCGAGTTTTATAGCACGTCCATGAGAGATCCGGCATTCTATCGTTTCTACAAAAGAATACTAATTTACTATTTCAGGTATTATCTAGAAAATCATGTTCTCAAATACCTTGGGCGATTAAAATGACAATCTCTTTTCAACAATACAACAATACTGATTTTCAGATACAAAATGCATGAAAAACCATACAGCAAGAACGAAATAATTTATCCCGAATTGAAGGTCGAGACCTTCGTCGTAGATAAGTTAATCACCTATTTTGATCAGTTCGACACCTCGATCAACAACGGTTTGGTGGCCGATGACGCGAAGGAGGCTGAGAGCACGTTGATCAAAATTCGTCAATATCGTCTCAATCACAAACCGTTCAGCTTCCATCTGGCTATCAACGCCGAGAAACCTATGAAAGCCTCGATACGCATTTTCCTCGGACCAAAGTATGATGTTCATCACAAACCGTTAGATTTCGCTGAATATGCGAAATTCTTTTATGAGATGGACAACTGGATAGTCGATCGTTAGTATAACTTGTAAGAAGGTTGAATTTGATTACTATATTCATATGGATATGTATTCTCTCTCTCTTGTGTCGTGTGTTGCAGTAAACGCTGGTGCGAACAAGATTGTTCGAAACAGTCAAGATTGCTTCTTTGCTACACCCGATCTGGAACCGAGCGAGGTACTATACAAGAAAGTGCTCAAGGCCTTGGACGGTTCCGATTCCTTCTCGTATGCGGAAAGAGTCTACGGATTCCCTGAACGGCTGCTCTTGCCCAAGGGCAAGAAAGAGGGTATGCCGTTCCAGATGTTTGTATACGTCAGTCCAGTCGAAGGAGAACCGATCTCTTACACGTCCCGCATCTTTGGTGGTTACAAATACGATAACAAGCCGTACGGCTTCCCCTTGGATAAGCCTATTTACAACTTCCGCTACGATGGATCGAACATGATGTTGAAAGAGGTTCTAATTTCTCACAAGGACGAGACGGAACTGAATGTGACTTATTGATCGTTATTTATATGTTCAATCTTACCTTATTATTTCATTCAATATAACCGTTCTCCATTCTAAACGTGTTTAAATAAAGTATATATGTTTTATATAATTTACACTGAACAATTTCATGAGCCACAAACACATATTAATAATCGTCGACGAAACATAAAAGTTTTAATTTGAGAATATAATTTATGACGACTACTCTTACAATCCTGCATTTAACGACGACTTCTATAAGAGCTGATATTTTAATAAATAGAAAATAACAAGTGTTTGTTACGATTTGAATATAGAACGTAACGTTCTAAAATCAGTTTTCTCTCAAGCAAAATGTCGCGCAAAAAAGACATATTGTACATTTCCATCTTGTTTTTCCCAACGGATTAATCCCGTTGTAGCTGTACTGCGATTTTGGCCGTACTCTGTATTATAATTCATGGCCTTTAACGGGCTGAATACCAAAGCCCGACACCTCCGTACGTTCCTCTACCGCACACGACGGTCAAATACACGGTCAAGGTGAAGGTAAGTGGCCCCTTGAGCGGCGCGATGCGGGTGACGAGAAATTCAGTTTTGCTATGACCGTTGGCTGGTAGACAGGTCCGATCGGCTCGTGTGATAGTCTCGAGAAACTCTTGACAGACGGACATTTCGTTCTTCCTTGGCCCCTACAGTGGATTAACACGCCATGGAATTTCGCACGTTTGTCGTAAGTTACGGATATCACTTTTTTTTATCGTCTACCCTTTAAACGACTTGTGTAGATTGTCTCAACTTTTCTACATTTTCTTTTATCTTTCAACTTTGACAAATTTAGAAAAAGTGTTTCCTTAACAAGTTGACATATCGCATTTGTCATTTTTTATTATTCATAATTTCGAGATAAAAAGTATTACAAGTTTTTCATCTATTCACGAAGCTAAATTTTATTGTGTGTAAATTCGTGGATTCTTAAATACTTTTGTTTAAACGTAATTTTTCATTAAGCTAAGAATTTACAAGATAAGCAGAAGAGAAATATGAAGAAATTAGTTGTACGGATTATAAAAAGTCCAATTTAACACAAGGTCAAAAAGTCTCGGTGATTTATTCTAAAATGCAAAATAAAAAATTGAAGGTATAATCAACGAATCTCATATGATTGTCATTGTTCCATATCTTGTATCTTTCTTATAAAAGTGACGCAATTTGAGAGAAAGAGAGAGAATTACCGAAAGCCATTTAATACAAATAATTTGAAGTAAAATTCGAAATTCGAGTCGCGTTATTCTTGCAACAAACTCGCGATGGATACTCGCGATCGTCAGCAATGTCCCGCTAAATAAATCGAGTCTACCGTTTCTGTCGATACCGGTTCGGAGACGTCATTGTCCTCGTAACTGTATCGGCACTTCCTAACGCTCAGATCTACTGCAAGAAAGTAGAACGGACATCCACCTTTTGCAATGAGAAGAATTCTTACGTTAAAGATCATCAAATTCCATTAATTTGGGACTCGCTAATGAAGAATTACATCTTTCTATATGTATCGTATGTATATTGAAAATAAGCCAGACTGTATCGCGCGTTACGATTCAATTCTCCAATAGAAATTGGTCGTCGATAAAAGCCCCTTGCCGTCTCCTCAAAAACACAACGGGTTTTATCGAGTGTACGTTGCTGTTATGCAAGATTGATATCGATTAATTTATCGTTTTATCATATATGCGATACTTGAACTAATGGTTTCTACGCGATGAAAGTAAGTAGATAATATTTTGCTATGCAAAATCCATTTTCTCAGCCTTGGAAAAATTAATAGGTAAACTCACAATGTTGTACAAGGTGTATGTGAGAAATTACTCTTTAAGGATGTATCGGAAAGTTGGAAAAGAAGAAAAACCTGAGCATATGCGTTGGTATTTTTCTTCCGAGTTATATTAAGCCCTGAATGTGTAAAAGAAGATTCGTCAGTAGAATTGAGTAGAACGGTATAATGCCTCGGTTAGTAGGACAACACGCTCGAGTAACACGCACGTTATAAAATAGGCTGAACAGCCCGCAGCGAGAAGCGTGGAGTGGCGTGGACCCGTGCACCATGGACCGTGTACCGTTAGCATCGTACGCATACCTCGGTAACTACGAGGGAATCTCTCTCGTAATCATCGCCGATGCCAACGCGATGTAACGTAATACATGTTAGCCGTTATCCACAGTCATATGTATATTCATGTAAAAAGCTACTAACGTTCTTCTCTTAGGGTTTAGGTGGATGGAAGCTGAAGAAAATCAAAAGAAGGTTGATCGCGCCAAAATCCATTAATGTTACAGATACCCCACCATTTTTACATCTCGTTTCTCTTGCAATTGCAAGAAATTTATAATTCAAATGCAACGCTAGCTAGGAATTATTGAACTCTTCTTCCGAAATTCTCACCGTCGCGATCTAATTTTTAACTAGAATAATTAGCCTTATTAAAGAGCAGATTAAAAGTTTTAAACGGGAAAGCGAGAATGTTTATAAAATACGTTCATACATCTATGTAACGCATAATTTCGTTTTTGCGTAAAAACAAGATGTTAACGTTATCAAATTATTATCATTTAGATGATACTCTTGTGTGCATCAGCGTATTCCGCCGAAGAAAAGTCGAAAAATACCAAACCGGTTGTTAACGACAACGAGTCCACGCGAACGGACGAACCACCGGAGGGATATTACGCGTTCGTCGAATCACCGAACGCGGAACCACCCAGGGTTCGGCCACCGCCCTACATTGACAGCGATAAAGGATGTTACGGTAGGTCCGGAATACGAGATAAGCAAAGAGAAACCTAAAACTAAAGCTAATTACTCGTACTATGAAAAACCGTTATGTCGACATCGATAGTGGCGTTTAACATCTCCTCTGCTATTTACAGAAGAGTCAAGTTGTCGGTCAAGTTCAAATAGTTCAAAATTCATATTTTTTAATCAACAATAATTAAAGAAATCACTGCTATGTGTGATAATGACTTCAAGCTCAGCATTTTGTGATTCTACATATTAACAATTTATTTTATAATATCGTTTTCTTAGATAACGACAAGCAGGGAAAAGGCTCCGTTTCGATACATAACATCTGCGGAGATTTGAACAAAGGCTATATTCCACGGAATCCGATGAACCAATATGTAAATGGCTCGTCGTATCCTTTGTAAGTGAGAACTAAATCAAATGAATTTATTGTTAGTAATTGGAGATCGGCATAAACAATGACATTAAATCGTTTGTGATTTTTTTTACACAGCGCACTGATAAAGAATCATACTCTCAAGTTCCTCAGCAAAGCATTACCGATCCTCAAGTCTGATGATTCGTTGCCAAAAGTCGCCAAAGTGCATCCGTTGTCGCAAAATTCGTAAGTACTTATTGTTAGCCCGAGACATCCTCACAATCATGAATAGAATTTTTCTGTGTTGTATATTTAATTTTGATCTTATACGTCGAACCAGCTAACAACCTCTCTCCGTAGTGTTGATACAGACGAAGAAGAGAAACATGGTAGAAGCAAAAGATCTAGTCCATTGGATTTGATTTTACCCACAGACTCGAATCGAAATGGTCGCAAGTTTTGCGAAAATGGTAGCGGCGTGTAAGTACATCTCACTATTTCAAAAGTCATTTTAGACGCACATTAGATTCGTAATATTAGCGAATCGGGCATAACGGGCCATTTCATCTACGAATTTTTTTTATGTATGACGAACGTAATCAATTTTCTTTTGACGAAAATATCGACAGTTTTAAAAACGAATGAGTTTTTGAAAATGAAGTTTCGCCTTTTAAGAAGAGAAAATAGTAATAATGTCGTTTCTTTTTCGGCGAACAGAGTGTGCATGTTATATAAAGCGATCCAAGGCGAGCCGATCGCGTCGTCGGCTGCGGTGATTGAACGCCGGGATGAACCTTCGACGAACTCCGATTATCGACGAGGAGAACGCGTACCATCGCAGGAGAAAACGGAGTATACGGGCCCGCCGACGCCGTGTCCAGCCAAAGTCGAATACGCGACTCCGGTCTTCGCCAAGAATTACCAAGGTGTCTGGAGATACGTGGTGCAGATACCTTACGAAGGTTACTTTACGCAGACGATCGAACTCACCAGATGCATGTAGGAACTCGATTAGACTTGGATTTGCAGTATGCGATACAATAACCGCCTAAAGTTTACGGCAAGTACTTAGGCAAGAGTTCTCCTCGTTGCAGGCAATCGAGGTGCCATTACTTGGATGGTGGATGCCTATCGTCGCCGAGATGGACGAGTCTGTTGGTCGCTGAAATATTTTATCCGGACACGTTCCTAGAAGAGAATCAAGGAACTGACTCCGGTATCGGATCTGGTACTCGAGATCCTGTTGTCGGATCCCCACCACCAGTTCACGATTTTCAGAATTATCAGCAATATTTGCAGAAACGCGCGAGCACGGGAGAGGCACGTAACAATGGTGGTGCTCAGCAACATCACTGTGACGGGCTCGACGAAATGGGTTGCTTCCAAGTAAGAGCTTACATCTTCACCTCGATCTCTCTTCTTACGCTACTTTGTCAACGCTTATAATACAATCAAATTTCAGTAAACGATCCTAGTAGCACAATATATTGCCGCAATATTGGGAAATTATGTAAATCCAGTATTCCCAATATTGGTCCAATCTCTTATTAGGGAATATGTTTATTTAGCAATATTGCTCTAATATTGTACGAATATTCTTATTACCTTGTTAAATATTGGCTTTACGTTGGACAATATCGGTCAATGCATTTCTAATATAACCAACATTGGATCAATGTTTGGCTAATGCTACTAAAGGATTGTTTTTTTACTAAGTACAACTATACGTTTCTAAACTTCAATTGTTTAGAAAACTTATAGATTTTGACAATTTTTTCCGCAATGTTTATCGTAATATCTCTCATTTCACCTTATGTTGTAAAAACCTTTAGTAGATTTATTATTCTTTCTTTTAGGTACGGCTATATTACGACTGGTTCTTGGTACCGGGAAGCTGTAAATGCTGGCGGCCGGATTACTTCAATCGATACGTTCGTCGCAGCGGTTCCAATGTCGAATTATGATGAGTTTCACGTAAAGATATGTATTTTGCATCCCGATAAAATATCATGTCGATTTACGAGTGATTATTTCAATCGTCGCTAAATGATCGAGCGTACCAAGTTGGAGCGATTTATCCGAGTCATTTCAAATATGTCGCACATAGTCAAATATTGGCACGTTTGCTTACACGAGATCTTTTTCGCTCATGCGTTACAAATCATTGTTGACATTATTCGACATTAGTTTTTTTTATCACAATTAAGTGTGATAATTCGTAGCATTACAATCGAATACATTTGATCATAACATTTCTCTTTGAGCTTTGATGTAGCCATTTGTCGATAACATAATATTATAAACGTGTGAAAAAAGATGAATTTTATTCATTGTAATTGAAAGAAAAGAAACAGGCAGTTGAAGAAATAACATGACAAATAAAATGGAAAAGAATATTGTGATACAAGAAAGTATTATTTCCAGATCTAAAAAAATAATTTCAGATTCAGAATGTAAATTCTTATCTCTTTCCACATACACTGTCTATGAAATTGATACAAAATTACCACGTATAAGACGAAAATATAATTTTAGTTATAAGAAAAAAAAACAAAATAATTGTTTTATAATTATATACTAGTTTTAATAGTGGACCACAGAATATGTGTCATTACAATTTTACTACAATGTTACAATGGTAATTATTGTAGTATTCAAAATTATAATAACAATTATTATTATAACAAATCATATAACAAATATTTATATGTATGTGTGGCATTATAATAATAATTATTATGTTATACTATTATATTTCGCGTGCGTCATATGTTTGTGTGTGTGTGTGTGTCTGTGTGTGAGCGTGTGTGAGCGCGAGCGCGTGTGTATATGTATATACATGCACACATAGTATAAATTATAACTATTGATTAAATAAAAAATTATTGTTCTCTTGTTTAATTTATTTCTTTGTTAACCATCAACAGATTCAGTTAAAAATAGTCACAAGACAATAAAGTTCTGTTAATCATTACAAAGAAATAAAATATGTCATGCGAGACAATAGTAGTATATACCAATTACAAGTTTGCTGTTTACTTTTCGTCAATACGATTATAGCATTGACTAATACTGAAATTATAATATTATTCTTATTCTATACCTACAAATGTTATTAATGTAACGAAACATATTACATATAAACAAAGAAGCACGACATTCATTAATAAATAATGACTTTTATTTTAATTAATTTTGTGAATTCACATATGCATGTTACAATTGGGCTATTTGAAAAAGATGTTTCCTATTCTTCTTTCGCGTAATATTTTAAAGGTTAATACTCAATCTATGGCACATAATTGCATCTGAAAACTTAAATAAATACCTGTTCTACTTTGTAAAACTGTTTTAGCATCGCGTTATTCTTTTTATATCTTCATCTTAATGACTAGATTAAGTCGACCCAGTATTTTCTTTTACAAAACGGTAAGTACAATATGTAAATAGGTGATAATAAGAAAGTTAAGCAAACGAGTAATTTGCATCTGAAAATAAACGCGTACGAGCAAATGAAGAATAAAAAGTATATGTACGATTCACTATCAAAGAGGGAATTGATTATAAATCTCAACAACTGACCATGTGTATACCAACACACGCGCGTGCGTACACACAAAAAGACCTATCGTTAGAAATGTCATTATATTTTGCGCAAATACTTAGGCTTGTCTTTTAATTCGATTTAATATTATCTACACGAGTTTTTAGCAAATAACATAATATCGCTTTATAAGATAAACGCTTGCATGAACACGTACCGTTATTCGTCATCATTTTACAAACATTCTCACATCGAAACGTAAATATTTTCGTCGAATGTATTCCTGTCATTCACGGCATTCGCAACATCGTCGTACAATGTTACTAATATACAATTTCGGTAAGCTTCTTTCGTTATTCCTTAACTAAAATATTATAAATGCACATGTCGTCCCACATGTAATTGTAAAGTCTTAAAATCTGAAGAAGCACCATTATGTACATGATGATGTAAAATGACAATTGTTTCACTACAGTATTTACAAAAAGGAAACAATCGCACAAACGTAAATTGCACGCGTATGTATATTGGCTAAATAGGTCTATAAATGTCTTCAATCACGACACATTTTCTTCGTTGAACATTAATTTAAAGAAATGCCTTGTATCCACGAACTGAGATCGCTAGTATCTTCGCAACTAAGACTCAGCGCGTGCTTCTCACATTGTTTGGTGCCCAATAGTAATTCAGCCGCTGTTCGACCAGTCAGGTACGCCCCATGTACGGTACTGTAGAACGAGGAATGGGTATGTTCGCCCGCAAACGCCACGAGAATTTTGATCGGTTCGTCCGTCTCGTCTTCCGTTTTCTCTTGAACCAACGGCTCGGCCAAACTCTTGATATCCAGTTGACTCGCTCCGACAGCCATTGCGGTGTAAGAACCTCGCGTGTACGATTGAGAATGCCATGTGGTGCGCACACAGTTCTTCGGGGTTGGTACGAAGGGATCGTTTAGGAATCGCCGCAGGATCGTCGTGCACACATCTGCTACTTCAGTGGTACTTAGTTCTTCTATATATTCCGCGGCGCGACCGGAGATCCAACCGAGCAGCAGCGTGTCCGAGATCTTGATGAAGGAATATATCTTCCTAAACCAGGTCTTACTGATGTCCCACTTCTCCGTTTCGGATAATCGCTCGTCGTCCCAGAGGAGCATCACTTCCGATACACCGGGATTTAAGAAAGGACGTTCGTACTCGAGAAATATTTTATTCACTGTACCGAACATTAGTCTGTTTATTGCGTCGAGTTTGTATGCGGGTAACGACGGTTCGAACATATCCTGAGCTGTCCTTTTCAAAACGCCCAACGGTAATGTACATACTACATGCTCCGCGGTGATCTTCTTTCCATTTTCACATTGTACTTCTATAAGGCTATTCGATTTAGAATCAGATTTTCCCAGAAGGTCGACATCGTCCTGGCAGCACTTTGGTTTCTGCCACCTAAAAGAAATGAATATTACACCTTTATTACAGGTGTGTCAAGATGTATTTCCTTGTATACGAATACATAATTCGGTAGAAATTCACCTAATCTTTGTTACAGCATGCTTCGTAAGAATACGATCCTTTGGTATGTGTTTCGAAACCGGCTCCAATATAGCGCTATACCCGGTAGGAAGACTGATATTACCGCCTTGAAGCTCGTCGTAGGAGCCCATTTCCAGGAGATCCACATCGTCCATGCTGTCGCAGCCTGTGACGCAGGTTTCTCTCTTGAGTAAACAGTCAAAGATCAGTTGTCTTATTCTTCGTTGTTCAGGTGGTAGAGACGACAGATATATCTCTGCTTCCAGGGCGATGTGCGCCCCTACGCTAGTTATACCATCTGGCGGACTGTACGTGCTCAAAAAGTATTCTTCGCATCGTCTCAAAAAGCATACGTAAGCCTCGTAAATCTCTCGCAACACGGGAAACGGCAACTGTTTCCCATCTTCCAACGCTGCCACTACTTTATGAGGTTTCGGCACGTGCACAATGTCTATTAAACCGTTGGCCATCGCCAACTCAAACATGGGATTACCTAACACTCCATGAATCCAGTTTGCTCCTAACTCAACTTTATCGTTGCCTAAATAAGATGGATGGAAAAAGAGACTTTTTTTATTCCGTATTCTATCATGTTCTTAAGTTAATGCTAGTTACAACACCTCATTCTGCTTCTATGCAGGATACTCTGTCGTTTTACACTTTTACATTAAGTTAGCTTTAATTGGAAAAATAATCAAGTATACAATTGACCAAAAATTTCGTGACTAAGGATCGTTACAAATATTGTCTTTTTTTCCGGATACAATTCAATTTTTCTGCTTACACGTCAAAGTTGTACCTTCCGATCTTACAAAATCCATCTAAAGATATTTACTCCGAAAAGCAGACGTACATATACGTCTTCTAAAAGTACCGATTCCACATTTATTCATCACATAATTGACAAGAATTGGTACATGTAGAAATGTTACACAAGTGAATGGTGATTTTAAGCGTCCTAACGTATAATTACGGCTACAATTCTAGATTCGGTCGACTGTTATATCACAGAGGAAATAAATTTAGAAACGAGTTAAACTTGTTAAGATAAGGAGAGGTTAGGCTGATCGTACCGACTTGCGCCGCGATGATTCGTCCACCTGTACGTCCGCGCGCTTCGACTATAAGGAAATCCGTCTCGCTGTTCTTCAACAAATGAGACGCCGCCGACAATCCAGCCATACCGGCACCGATAATCAAGATCTTACATGACAGTCGGTCATCCTCCGAATTGTTCGTAGACTCCGCCATGTTTGTTACATATGAGCGATGTCGGCTGTCACAGCAGCTCTCTCACAGCTGTAATCAACGCGCGCGTGCGCCATCATATATTGGGGCCACACTAGGGATATTCTCTTTTCTCCAATTATGGCCTGTCGCCTGTGTCCATTAGCTGTCTCACGGATTTCCGAGTAATTCCGTCGATAATGTTCTTTGCTGATTTAACGAGTAATCCGCACTATTATAAAAATTAAGTTGCAGTATCGGGACTTTTTAGATTTAGAGAGATGTCTAATTCACTCGTACACAAGAGCTTAGAATTATTGGGATACGAGAAAAATTTGCAGAAAGGTTAGTTTGTTGAAACAGCACGTGTTTTGTGTTACGTATATTTACAGAATCAAAATGCACAGAGATATTTATTCGAAATGACAACTTACAGAACAAAGGAAGAAGAAGAAACGTAAGGATATTAGATATAAAGGCATTTTGGACCTGATTCCTACTAGACACAGGATCGTCTCTGAAAACGACAAGACAGGTTATCTCATATGGAATTTACTTTGTTTTTTTTTCCATATAATTATAGATTATAAATCATATGTGAGAGGTAACATAAAATCATTGCTTTCTTTTTCTAGATCTCGGTACTATTTTGGGTCGATCTAGCAGAACTACTGTTTACGAGGCTCAGAAACGTTTAGCTACTCAAAAAGATTCTACCGACGAAAATGTACAACGACTCCTTTTACTTAGTAAAAGTCAGATAAATCCTGAAACGACGAATAACGTACGAGAAATTAATCATGTTTTATATAAACTTGTTAACCTTGCACTTCTCACACCTTTTATAAATACCATTTCGCTTCTCTCTTTTAGAGTTTTGATCTGTTGCATTTGTATTCTACATTACTGCATTTAATACTTTTAAGATGTAATGTATAATAAGAAAATTTGACCAGTTGAGGTTCTAGAAAAATGATAATTTTTGTAAATTCGTGGAATATTCTTAATTAATCCACAAAATAATATATTTTTTAGCTGTTGCAACGTGCTGTAGGACGACGATACATTCAACAAGAGAAACCTAAGAAATCGGAAGAAACAGCTTTCACGGAAGAAGATTTCAAGAAATTTGAACAAGAGTATGTTGAATGATATCGATAGTGACATCGAATTGTAAGAAATAGCAGAATGTACAAGCCGACAATTCTATTAAAATATAATAGAAACGCTTAAGAATGTTCGACAGCGATCGTCAAAAAGGAAAAGCGATATTAATATCGACATTTGTCTTGTTTCTGTACTATACTGTGTGGGTAATTGGCCTGCCGTTCGTCGACGACGATAGATTGAGATCTCTTTTTTACTCGCATAATCTGGCCCTGATAATTCCCGCGAGTCTCGGACTAATTTTTATCGGTGGTTTGATAGTCTTTACCATGTATCATGTAAAACCATATTTGTTCCATAAAATAGAAAAAGTGGAGTAGCAATTTAGCAGCAAGTTATCAAAACGTACAGTGGCATAGTTATCATTGTAACGTGTCATCATATACGTTGCGTTGTGTAATACCCGTACATACAACTATATGAGTGCCGTAACGGTGGGATATTTGTTATATAACTACATGATGCTGCATCATTCCACACGCTGAATTATCTAGTAGAGTAAACTCGTTTCTATATCACGTTGAGCACTGCTACGGAACTGACAAATTAAAAATGTCGAAACAGTGGTTTGTCGTTGGTATATCTGGAGCAACTTGTAGTGGAAAAAGTACATTGGCTGACAAGATCCACGACAATTTTCCAACATCTATTATGTTGCGCCAAGACGATTACTTTTTGCAACTGGACGATCCACGTCACGTTAAGATACAGGAATTAAGTCACATCAATTGGGAATTGATAACGAGCCTGGATATGGAGAAGATGTATTCGGACGTGACAAAGATACTTGAATCTCCCGGGAAAAATGGGACGGATTCGAAGATGCTACTGATATTGGATGGTTTTTTGCTTTTTAAACATAAAGCCATCACAGATTTGTGTGACTTTAAATACTTGTTATTGTTGACGAAGGAGCAGTGTTGGGAACGAAGAAAAGATCGTATATACGAGCCGCCTGATGTACCAGGATATTTTGACAAAATAGTATGGCCCGAATTTATCAAGTACAAAAATGAAATTGTACGAAACGAGATACACGAGACCGTAACATTCATCGATGGATCCAAGGATGTGAAAGAAATTTTTGAAATGGTTTCCAAAGAAATTAGTAAATTACTATCTTAAGAATGTAACTCCTCTTATTTAATCATGGACGTAGTATAAATGGACCCACCATGCACTCTGTCTCACTCGGTTATTCTGGCTTGACCAGTTCATAGAGCGTATGATGGTTCCATTTATACTACGTCCATGGGTTTAATCCTCGGTTTAAAATGAATGTAACTCTGTTTATGATTAAGTTCAAATTGTATACAAGTATCATCAGTCTGAAACAAAACAAAAAAAAGAAGAGTAGTGTTCTTTTATGCATTCCGAAAGAAGTAAAAATTGAAGTGGACCTTGTGAAGTTATTTAATATCGCAATTTGAAAGTTTTCAATAATTATAAGCTCCTTTCTGATACTTTTCCATAAAGATTTTTTTTCTTAAATAAGTGTTTACTTTTAACGTTTCATATAATGTTTACCAATCAACTTATATATGTTTATGCGTACACATGCATGAAAATCTGAATCTTTTGTGCCTTAAGTAATATTAGAGGTGCAATAATTTGCAACAAAATTATTGCTGTATATTAATTTCCATAGTTGTAGCATGTAAGCCTTCTGGACATTTTTACCAAGTTATGGACATACAAGTTGACTAGCAATTTGGGACTATCTTGTACAAAATGAATCATTTATTATTTTTTTATAACAACAATGGGCATGACGTTAGAAGCTTACTTCAAAGAAGCTAACTATTTCGTACGAATCATCACGGATTTATATGTATAAACTTAGTTTCAAGTTATATGTTACAGAGACTTTAATAAATACATGATTTTGTACGATTGCTATTTTGCGAAGATAAATTGTGAATAATAATATTACAGTATATCTCATCAGTCTGTACTATTATATAAATAATAAAATAAAATCTCTGTAACGTATATGTACATGTACCTCGTTATAACTTAATTCAACCTATATTATATATGTATAAAAAAATTCTTATTCATAAATTGTTTACAAAATAGGCGATGCCCAAGTCGCAAAAATATTTCCCTAATTACTATCGTTATTCCAAAAACAAGCTTTCAGATATTGAAGTCTTGACTCTCAACAAGATTTTTGTGATTTCTCATTAATTTTTAATAAAGATAACACACAACGACATATATCTGTTACATAGAGTAGGTATTTTGTTTAATTTGACCTTGCGCGTTTGTGACGTTTGTCGGTGCAGGTCCAGCGGCTTGATCGTCTTGATCGTTTTGCCCGCAAGCTTTTCGAACGTATTGTGGGGTTAGGACAACTTCCTCTTCCATCTCTAGTACTCGTTTATCTAGTTCTGTGCAGGCTGCCATTTCCTTCTCAAAATTTGCAAGCATTTGCGGTGAATTATATTTTTCAGGATCGTCGTGAAATACTACCATACCATCTTTTTGATTAATAGTCGCAAAAATTTCGCCATCTTCAATCTGAGAATACAAACAGATAGCTATGAGAAAAATTTCACTTATAAATTAACAAAGAATAAAATGTTGTCTTCCACTTGAATTGAGTTTTAACATAGAGAGAGAGAGAGAGAGAGAGAAGACAAGAGAGAATATCTTAATAATTATTGTCATTAGTTAATATATCATATTTGTTTCATATTGCACAACGACAGAACTCACCATGTTCAAGATGTATTTTTCCGCTTCGGCAGGTCCCGACAACTGAACTCTGCTCGCAACATCACTTAGGCTAAGCGTGAGGAAAGTCTTGGTGAGCCTTTGTATATTTTTCTTATACAAGAAAGCGAGCACCTGTTTGACAAGTCCCAGGTTGTGATCCCTCACAAATACTTGTTGATACTTGGTGATATTGTTCTGTACTTCTTCGCAGCTATTAACCAGGTAGGCCGTAGCCAGTTCCTGATATTGCTGGCTCAACGGCTTGATGTATCTGTTGATCACCTGGCTCGTATATCTCGGCAGATTTAACACTTTGCCATGCAATATCAGCGAGATCAAAATGTACTTTTTGTAGGCCTCCAGCATGATGTAGCTAACTGCCATTGCGGGGGTCGTCACGCACACTTCGAAGAAATATAATGCCCGATCATAATTCTTTAATGCTGTATATATCATGCCGCCATAATAATAGTACAATAGGAAATATTTCGAGTCAAATTGCCCTCCTTCCTGGCTAATGCCGGTGACATCTATGTCGAGAAATTCGAGCGCCGGTTTAAAACACTTGGACAGAAGACACAACTGGCAAAGATCCGCGTGTATCGATGTCAGCTGACTGTCGAAGAGTTGTATCTTGCGTATGGAGCGGCGTAACAATTCGATTCCACGTAACGGTGTTTTCGACTCAACTAAGCTCTGTGTAAACAGGTGACACAAGTCTGCGTCTGTAAAAAGGGTTTTATTAACGTCGCATCTAATAAATATAACTCAATTTGGAAAATCTTATTTAATGAGAAAAATGAATGGGCCAGTTGAAATTAACCAATGTAAATTCATCGCCCACGATACGTGCAATAAGCATGGTATAATGGAAAAATTCTGCCTGTACCTTAGCTTTGTTACACCAAAAGCTATTCTTACTCTCTTACTCCAGGCATTGTAGACGACGCATTTAGAGTTGTAGTGAAATTAAACTTGTAACGAAAAGCCTTACATGTATCGGGTGCAAATCTAACTTGCTCTCCATTACAGCCGATAATAAACTCCTGGACTTGATTGAACAAGAGTTTATGTGCATCGGGATTACTTCCACCGTTAGGAATGGGCAGCGAAAATTTGGCGCAGAGCACCGCCAGGATACCTAACGAGTGTTGCTGCAGATCCAACGTTTCCAAAACATTGTCCAAGTGCTGCCCATTCTTCGTTAATACCTCCACGCTTTTACTTATGATGTCATACAGTTCCCTAAAATTGCCTGTACATGCAAACAGGTTATATCAAATTCTTTTCTTATCCAAGCGTTTATAGATACAAAGCTAAATATACAAAGAGAATTTTCTTCCAGAGAAATTCTCTATGATTCGTCTCGCTCTTTGCTATTTTGAGGTTAAGTTGTGCGATTTAGCAATAGCCAGGACTCTGCCATACCTTGCTTCGAAAGCGTTCGAACGTTATTTACAAATTGCTCCAATGCCGATGCCATTACTGCAGATATTCTCTTATCATCACTTTCGCTCAACGTTTCACGATTGCCTACTTACGGAAATTACATTCGCGAGCTAACATTCGGCCACATTCGGCTCAGCAATGACGTTTTCAAACAGAGGTACAACTACTGAAATCTATCTTTGTCGTACAGTCAAGTTCAAAAGTTTTCGTCTATCTTAAAACTTATGGAGAATAACGATACATTTTCAAACAATATATTCAAAGATGCACATAAACAATGATTGTACACGTGAATCTTTCATCAACTTGAGTTACTCTGGTAGCAACCATCTTAACAATCCAAGCAAAGCTTTAATAAATTTTTTATGTCACTTGTACAGCATGCGTTTCTGCGCAGACGCAGTGACGGAGAGAGAGAGAGAGAGAGAGACGATTTTGTGACGTCATGTTAGTTCAAGGCTCGAAAAGTTGACATTTTCCAACTTCTGTAGCGCCAAAACGTCGCAATTACGTTTTTGTTTTTGGAAAGCTATATTTTTAATTAATTATTAAAGCTATATTATTAATTTAATTTGTAAATAAATAAAAATATAGCTTTCCAAAAACGAAGACGTAATTTGAATTTTATTAACAATTAATTTAGAACAAGAAATTCATATCTTGTGCCGAAATGCATTTGTCAAAGTCAAACGTTTGGGCTCCAAGATGGCGGACGAGTCAGCTGTCCTTTATGTAGTAGCTATACGTACATACAACACGTCTTCTAACCTAGAAGATGCGCTTGAAAAGATGAATAGGTCAACAATTTGAACACTTTTCATTTAAAAGCTATTATGGTACTTTAGTATTGGGATTTTCGTCTCGAAATGATTTGAGGAATCTACCATTAACGGCCGTGAGACGTCCAATATAAATTGGATAATTCCTTTCAGCTGTACGCCATCAACAGCGATCGATAAACAACGCAATCCCATCCCAGCCAATAATTCTGTTGCCAGGTAGCCGACGATCGATTATCCACGGCTAACAATTGAAATAACGTACGGGGTAATAGTTGTGCTCGATCTCCCGGACACTCCCGTCGGAGAATGTCGAACGCGACATACGACGAGCTTTGGAGAGCGGCCCAAGTGTCGCTCGCGGAGACGATACAGGCGGACACGGTGCTTCAGGGTGCAAAGCCCCAAAAGGAGCGTAGTAAGGCGCACGACGTCGTCGCGACGTTCTACGTGAAATATATCCTTACGTGTAATAAACTCGAGCGATGTTACGATCAAGTGATACAGCCTCAGAAGCGCCTACTGCTCAAGAGATTGTTAAACGCCACTCTGGGCAGAGTGTTGGAGTTGAAGCATCAATTAGTCAACATCGATCTCTCGGAGCACAGCTACTACGACGACGTGCTGATCGAGTGCGGCGTCACGCCGCAGGAGGCCGAGATCCGCGTACCGAGGTACTACAGACGCGATCGAATCGCCGAGATCGAAGCGAGACGGAGATTCATAGAGGACACGCTCCGTAATCTGGGCGCGTTTCACGAGATCGCCCTGCCCATAAAGATTACAGAGTCTCAGGCTGTACGACTTATTCAGGTATTAGCGGCGCTACGACAAAATTCAGACTCTTGCTTACAGTCGCGCTTCCGAAAAAGCTGTAGCTCCAAACACCAATCCCATCTCACGGATGTATTTCTTTAATTTAAGTATTTATTCAATATCTATGTTTACTAAGATATCAAACACCATCTCGCATCCATCGACGGTACACGCTTTCATACATATGTATATGTATTTGAAATCTAAAAGACGTTCCAAATCAACCGTAAGCTTCAATACTTCAGGCTCACGAACGAGCGAGACAAGGTAGACTGCGGTACCAATTTATGAAAGAAGTTGGCGAAATGAAGGAAAGATCGACTACCAAGCCAGAAGTGCAGGAAAAGGATGAAGAGAGCGAGAAGCTCGCGGCACTGAAAATTCAAAAAGTATGGAAAGGATATATCACTAGATGTTACATTCGCAAGAGGCGTCTCGAGGAAATGTTACTTATAGGTAAGAAAGAAAATCGCAACGTATGGCGCAATATATTTTGCTAAATTTATCCAATCGTAATGAATTTCTCTAGTCTAGCTGTTGTCTTTCGAAAAATGAAGAAAGAAAAGAGAAAAATAAAAATCCGGTTCTGCATGCACGAGTGGTCGTTGATTTCAAGTTGCTGCGTGTTTTATTCGATTCATGTGTCAAAGTGTCAATCATGTCCAAAGGAATGCTACAGCCTAGTCAAGTGGTGACTGAGAGCGCCAGGCAAGCGGAGAGACTGAAACAGCAGAGGTACGAAAAGCAGGTGGATTTTCAACGGCAATACGAAAACTTGATTCTAGAGGCCACGGAGAGAATTCGCAAGAAGAGAAGCGCTATTATGGAAGAAAACATAAGGAGTGAGATTCGAAGTTGGATCGACACTTATTTTCAACAAACTGGAAAGATACCTGACTTACCATCTGTCGAAAGCGGAGGTTCGCGTATCATTTTCAGCAGGCAGGTAAAGTATCGCGCGATATGTATAGTCATTTTCAAGTCGTATAGTTTCAGTGATCAAATTCTACTGTTTTCCGATCAGCTTGACGCATAGACATAATATATCTAGACCGAGCGTTTGCCTTTATTTGAGCAGTGGGGGTAGAGGTTCACGTAGAAAAGAACAAATTCTGTTTTCTGCTATTTTCTGTCCTCTCTTCTTCATATGCGAACGTTTAATTTCTATGTACAAAGTGTTACGGCAGACTTAAGTTCTTAGCATAATTTTTGTCACAGGGTACCGAAAGTACCGTAAGTAAGTCCACGGCGGTATCGTCCAAGGAGTCAAAAAAATCGAAACGTTCAAAATCGAAGAAAGACAGCGAAACGGAGCAGTCAGAGGACGAGACGGATTTAGGATTCAAACCTGTCCCCTCTAACTTTCTGCCGGAATTGATTCACGCGAATCAAGAGTATCAGGATGTTTGGAAGGACAAGGACGAATCAGCGAACCCGATGCAATTGCCATATCGCGATATAATAGAAGCGGAAAAGACAAGGGAAATCGAAGACCAGGTCAGAGTAGTCGTGGATCAGGCGATGAGAGGTAGATAAAACTATATTTCTCAAGAAAAGAAGAAATTCAATGAAAAACAAACTCTTTTCTCCCTACCTTTTATTGCAATATTCGATGTAATAACTCATCCTGTTATACTGGTTAAAAATTATTACAAGGCATTACAAACAAATTATGTGTATTATACAAAGCAAAGAAGCTGCTATGTTGAGATTATGTTTATTCAGATTAACACGACGAATTTTGTTTCGACATTTGTACTAGTAACAACGTAATATGATATTACGATTAGGTGACATAGAGGCTCTTCAGCTTGCGTTAGATAGAGACAAAGGTTTCAAAGGAAAACGCGCCAAGAAACCTCAAAAAAGGGTTCGCAGAAGCGGAAAGAAGAATAAGAGAAAGAAGGAGAAAGATCTAACACCCGACAGAACGACCGAGTCCCTTTTCGAAGAGCTCCTCACACAAGGAATTATTAAGCTTCATCATCAAGTTTCACTAAACGAGTTTAAAGGTGAAAAGTCCTTCGCGAACCACGATCTTCGTATGAAGGAGAAAGATCCGCTCCCAACACTCGGTACATTTAAATAGCATAACATAAACAAATTTAATTATTATTTTATTAACAAATAAAAATGTTTCTTCCGATATTTTTTCATTGGAGAAAATTGTTTCCAAAATTTTCCAAAAGATTTGTCGTCGAAATATTTCCAAATCCCAATTGGGAACATCTTTTGTAGTAATGAATTAAATTACATTAGGCGACATAAGGCAACTGATCGCCGAGTACTGTATACTTCCGTTGGGTAATGAAACTCTGAGAGAACTCACACCTCTCGTGAGATCAGTTCTGATAGCCGGTCCACATGGCAGCGGCAAAAAGCTCTTGGTGAACGCGATCTGTACGGAACTTGGAGCTACGCTCTTTGATATTACGCCGGCGAATATTGCTGGCAAGTATCCCGGCAAGTCGGGTTTGATTATGCTCGTTCATCTGATCTCAAAGGTTCGTACTAAGGCTCTAGAGACTTGTGCTTTGGATAATAATTAGGAATGGACAAAAATTACTCCATTATTTAACATCGATGCTTTTTATCTCGATACGACACGAATCGAATTAATGCACCATACTGTAATCCGGATAATCATTCGTTTTTCAAAAATTGTCACACATTAAAATCATAGCAATGGAGTATTTGTATCAAGACTTATTAGTTATTTCAAGCGGGAAAGGCAGGAAGCTCGAGGAAGGGAAGGGCTTGAGACCGATTATTATTCATTGATTGAGATGATTATTCATTTCTGTTTCAGTACAGTTGATATTCGATTCTTATAAAAGTTTAAGTTCGACCAGTCAAGATATCTAAGTAATCTTCTGTCTATAAGTTGAACGTACACAATATTGTATCAAGTGTACTAACGACTAGTAATTCCCTATTGCCGAAGGTATCGCGATTACTGCAGCCGTCAGTGATCTTCATGGACGACGCGGAAAAGCCGTTTGTGAAGAAAGTAGCAAAAACGGATAAGACCGATCCGAAACGTTTGAGAAAAGATTTACCAAAACTGGTAAAGAATATCACGAGTGAAGACAGAGTTTTGTTTATCGGAACATCTAATAAGCCTTGGGATGGCGATCCAAAACTCTTGTATCAAACTTACGACAAAGTCATATACATTCCTAGACCGGATTATGGCACTGTATCTTTCATATGGAAAGATTTGTTATACAAAGTAAGCAGTATAAAGTGTTTTAATAGCAATTTCATGAATTGCTATTTTAAGTATTTATCATCTTTAATTAATATTCATGTATTAATCGTTCAATAATAATCACCTAATCTTAATTTATTATACGGAAACTATTATGCACTCAACTATTATCTTGCTGATATAACTTGCAGATTTTTATTTTGTTAAACAAAGTTTATGCTGGGAATGAATAATTTATTGTTACATATAAAAAAATTTTATTTTTAGTATTCGGGTATTAGTCGACAATTTGACACGTCGGCCGTAGCCAAAGCGTGCGATGGTTTCACAATAGGAACTATTTTAGCAGCAATCAATGAGGTTGATAATCAGAATTACAAACATCGTTATCAGTGCTTATATTATCTTAAATTTAACCTTTTGTCATGTATTACATATTACGATGCAGATAATGACTACAAAGCGTATGGTACAATTACGAGCTCATCCTTTAACGCACGCGGAATTGGTGAATGCGTTGAGTTTCAAGGATCCAGTATATCGCGAAGAGGAAGATGCGTTTCTAGGTTTGTCGTCATGCATAGCGCTTAGAATTGCAAGTGTTAGACCTTTAGCGAACTTGAACTTGGAATTTAATATTACAGCTTGGTTTTCCAAAACACCAACGTGTCGACGGAAACAAAGAACTTTGGAATTGGAACTAGAAAAATTGAACGAAGCAAACGAGTCGCAGAAAAAGAAAAAAGGAGGGAAATAGTGGATATAATAAAGCTCTCCTATCATTACGAGATATATGTTAACAAAACTATATTTTATACGATACATTATCGATGGTCCTAAAAAGTATCCATCATACAACCGTAATAAAAGTCACTGAGACAGAGAAATAAAACATTTTAATATGCTTTTGTTTGTTTCGAATCTTGTTTATATAACTTGCAGATTTTCTGCTGTCCAAAATAGCAAAATTAATACTTTATATGAAGCAATATTGCTCTTACATATTATAACTATTCTAACTTTTTCTCAAAGATGAGAATCAATCATTAAAAGAACAACCAAATTAATAGACGAACGAAGACATTATTCGACGTATTAATTAATCAAAGTAAAAATTCATTGAAATTAGACAAAATCATTTATTTCTAATTTTTCTAATATCTGTAAGTTATAAGAAAATTGTACTTTTATCGTACTAGAGATAAAAATAATTTAAAAACAACCGAAGGCAAAAATCGAAGAGAAAATAAAATGCAACAAGAATACGGTCATTCCACACGTATTGTTAACAATTGATTCAACATTTGTGTGCTATATGGGATATACATATAGTGAACGAAGGTAGACTGATGCTTTTTCAGCGCTAATAGCGTCTCCATAAACGCAACCATTGTAGTAAAAATTTTTAACTGTTTTCAACTTTTCCGAAGATAGAAAATATTCGGAAGATAGAAAATAATTTAAAAGACCAACTTAAAGTGTAAACTATAACATGAATAGTATTTTTAGTATTATTACATGTATCGTTTCGTTATCAAATAAATAATCATTTATTATTAATATCCAGAATTTTGAGGAAAATTGTCAAACGTAACACATTGAAATCTTCTGTTTCTATTAGCAAATATATCGTAATAAATATACAACTCAAAATGTTTCCCTATATTTTTAGTTTTTATTTAAAAATAACAAATCAAAATATAGCACATTTTTCAGTTATAGATTATTCGAGGAAAGCTATAGCATGAAAGCCGTAGCAACAAATAGTATTTAAAGTTTGTAATATAAATTATATTAGTTTATTATATAATTAGAATATAATTCTATATATTTTTAATATGTAGAAAGTGTAGAATAAAAATATGTAATTTTCTTCATATTGCTACCGGATTGATAAGGTTGCTCCTTTGGTACGCTAACTGTTACGAAGTATCCATTTATCTGACGAATTAAATCGTGAACATATGATCGTTGCGTTTTGTCACAGGTCAAAGAGTCACTATTACGCCATTGATTGCATTTTTTGAAATAATAAATAACTGACATATATGTACATCAATCTGCAAATATATACGTACATATATTTATGAAAACGTTCTTTTTAAATAATATATTTATAAAGAAAAAAAACATATTATTTTTCTGTAAAATAGGATAGTACAATTCTTCGTGGGAATAAATTGTCTATAGAATAAACATTGTTTGCCTATAAAGCGCGTGAATATGTTGTCTTTCTGTAGAAAACATTTGATTCTTTATATATTATTAATAATTTTTTATTTACTAACATTCTTTTATTTTCAACTGTATACATTTGTAATAATCTTTAGAAGAAAATTGATAATAATTTTCCATCACGACTTGCCCGTTTGATTTCATTCTCGTAATCGCTTCCACGTGATACATTGCGTGACGGAGCACACAAAATTGCATGCCAAATAATCGATTATTTATATCTCGATCTCCGTCGCGGCACGACATTTCCCTGTCGATATCAACGTCGATTTTGATTACAGCATATACAATCCGTATCGTTGTCACTTACAAACTGGCATCTGCGGTACTAAATAGGATGCCTCCTGCTTGCCTTTGGACGATGCCACAAAGGTCTTGTTAAGCTCAACGATAAGTTATTTCGGACACTTTCTTTTGTGAACGCATTGTTATTCGACTATTATTTTAGTCAAGGCTATTACTTTGGGATAATATTCTAGTAAATCGCATGAGAATTACATTTTTAACAAAGTATAGTTTTGCCTTTTCAATATGTATAACAGATATTCTACATCTCGTGCATATTATTTCATTAAGAATTATCTGTCTTGCTTTATCTTATTCTAACTGTAAGAAAACAAAACGTAAGTCTTTTATGAGTAATAGAAAATCGAGATTTTATAGAATATCCATAAGATTGTTCTTATTGTTTCTATTGTCAAGCGTATCGTTTTTATCTATATTCATGAAATTTATTATCATATATCATTATCACTTCCAACATTTATGCAACACAGACCGTGCGATGATAAGAAATTTATTTACATTTTATTTACATAATTTTAAACTTAATGTCGAGTAATATCACTTAAATTTGTTTTTTCAGTTTTTCACGAAATTATTACATAAATCATGTGGATTCGCATTGTATGTATACCTATAGATACATCTAATTCTCAATGCAAGATAGATGCATACCACAAACAACTTTAATTTTAATTACAAATTTGTGAACTAATTTAAAATCTTATTTTAGAGTCTAATTAAGAGACTCACTTCAAAACTTTCCTTAACTGAAATTTTCGCGATAATAGCTTCTAATTTATAAACGATTAAAGATAAAAAGCTTTGTGAAAGTTTCTATTTAGAATTTCCTACTTGTCGATGTTTTGCCACATATTTTTTCTTATACATATAGTCAAGGTGTGTACGAAATTTCTGTAGCTGAAATTAATAAATGAAAATTAATTTAAACAATAGATTTCTTATTATTTAAAGAATTAATATCGACTTGTTTTTTTAAATATCTAACAGTAAATTAGGATACTTACAGTCAACACACGTCCGTGCTCAAATGGTACAGAGAATCAAAAAAGAATTTTTTTTAATTCCCGAATTATAAAATAAATTCTTTTTCCACCCCATATAAAAATTTACATTGACAAGAAATTTTCTTCAAGTTCTCACTTTGAACAGATTACATTAATTCATAAAGAATTTAAAGAAGCGAGTCCTTTTTGAACTCATAACAATCAGCTGTGCTATTTGAGTGCGTTACAGCGTTAAATCTTTATAAAGACATAGAGACTCTTTATGCTTCTTGCTCTTCATAAATAGGTAAAAGTCCCCTATTATGAGATAGAATCCTAATTTGGGATAGCGGGGTTTCTATTAAATTAATAGGCATCGTCAGGTGATTCCACCATCAATTTATTGTCCTTGAAGCGAAATCTATTTGGTAGAAAATTCATTGTTAGATTGTGTAATGGTTGCGGAAAAAAAGGGTGTATTGAATACCTGCTATCTAGCATATTAGAAACCTCTCTCATAATAGAGGATTTTCCTCTGTTGATTATTGAATATTCCTTAGATGCTTTTCCTCGAGGTTCCTTTAGTCGAAAATTCATCAATGACTGTATGCTTTCATCGAAATTATTAGAAACCCGTATCGATATACTATTAGTACACATACGTGCGAGAACACACACAATGTAAAGAACACATATTCAATACTATTATATATATATATATAATACACAAATGTGTGCACTTGACAGCTCGTATGTGCTTATAAGTATCTTACTGAATTACTTTACATGGAATAAATGGAAAAATATTTTCAAGAAACATTTCTATTTAGAGGACGCTATTCAGACTATTTATCAGGATGTTTTAACCGAGATTTGCAATGCATAGACTTTTGATCGCAGACAAAACTTGCAAAAACTTGTACAGTCGGGAGCACTGAGGTTGCGACACTTTTTTTTTTATAAGTTTACGAACGCGCAAAAAAATTCAAGATGCGAATCACTGTCCGCGCTCATGCGCGGTGAGTGATCATGGTGCTGTCAAATTTGTGTATACAATGTGTAACATAAATTTATATGCCACGGCAAATCCATAATAAATAACATGATTATTCAGTTGATTCGTGTTAACTCGCTGTCGGATCAGATCTTTCGCCGGCTTGTCTCTTGGTTATACTAATGAATAATGTAAGATGAATTTTTTTGCGCGTAAACTTATCAAAAAAAAGTGTCGCAACCTCAGTGCTCTCGACTGTACCGTGCATACATACAAGATGAATAAGAATGCGCGAAAGACGAGACTGCAAACATTTCAAATCTTGACATTGACGTGTCGCGTTACATCTTATTAACTCTCGCGTTATCTGGAAAACTCAGTTAGCTGAAAACTCAACTGATAACCCAGTTCAACCATGTTTTTCGTTTTTACATCCACGTTAATTCACAAATCCGAGAACGATCGACTGGATGAAATTGATTCATAGGTAAATA
>NW_011967077.1:256869-259313 GCF_000949405.1 Vollenhovia emeryi
TGTGTGGTTCCTTTTGATTTTTGGCTAAATGTAATGTTATGAAAAAAACTAATTTGCTAATTTAGCAATACTAGATTAATACGAATTAAGGTAACGTCGTATTATGTCTTTTACAAATCGCTATCTTTAATTTACATTACTTGCCATTATTTTATATTTACCTATTGTCACAAATATCTGTATTCCTATCTAACATTAGAGTATTTTATATCATTTATACGAAACAGACATATGTGAGGGAAGCTCATAACTCAAGTTCATAAGTTAATGTCAAGTTAAAAAGGCGATACTCATCAGTCAATTTTTTATCACTGTTTTACACGCAAATAAAGTTTACTCTATGAGATAGGCGATTATCTGTGCCTGAGCTGCGATCTTAAATGATGAGTTCTTAAAATTCTGATAAGAAAGACAAAGATTAACAGCAGATTAACATCGGTTTGGTGTAACAAGATATGTGATGACTCAAATTCATCAATTTTCATGATATTTTATGATATAAAGGAAATGGAAACGAGAATGTCAAATCATTACTTAGATCCGAGCAAGATAAAGGTAGCCCAATAATTTTAAATATTATTGGGTTGGATACTGTTTCAGAAAACTCTCCAAGAAATCCTATCCGTTCATTGTCTCTAGATATTTATACACTGTCACGCCTAATTAGTAGACACATACGATGTAACGTACGCATAATAATTGCGACAGAGAAAATTGAATTGAATTGAATTCGCAGTTACGCGCACATTACCAGTTGTGCAATAATCGACCTTCCGAATTGACGTATGTTAAACTGACCCTGCTATACAATCGAGCAAAATATAATTTTTTTGCTTTTTCGTTCCCTTAGTCACGATTTTATTGGTTTAATCAATAGTGGTTAAGCAATAAAGATGTCAAGCAATAAAATCAGAAAGATGTGACCTGTCCAGATTTTCTTTCAGTTTTTAAAGTTGAAGTAGTGTGCTGGCACAAATCAGTTATAATAACAGAGTTTCGACAATTAGGGATACAACAATCGGCTTTACTCATAATCAAAAGTAGTAACAAAATCACAAAGATGTAATCGAGATATTTGATGAAATTCAAAATATTATAGTGTTGTGCTAACTCAGGCTCGAGTTGAGGAATGGTTTTTCTAATTGTAAATCAAGAAAGTTGCAATTAACTTGGCAATGGAATAACCAATTCGCAACAAATTCGCACTAAAGAAATACGTTTTCATTTTTTATGTTTCGATTATCTTTCTGTGACTGTGCTAACTATATGTTGATACAGCCACTATTTTTTATAGAATCTGATAAAGCGATAAAAGCGCAATTAAGGCAATCAAAAAAGTAATAAAATTGGCAATAAAAAAGTAAAAAATTTACGTCTGTGTTTCGATCGTGACGCATACAATAACTGTGTCAACTTAATAGACAGTATGAAATTACATGATATAATGATCTCCTCTGCCGACACAATGCGATTGTAACGACTCAATAATTTCTGTCGAAGAATATCCTTTATTTTACTTCGCATAATAATGTGTGCAATAGATAGAAAACGTTAGGGTAATTTTATTACAAGCGGACAGTTTCACGTAACGAAAAATAAGTATAACGCTGGGACAATCGAAAGGAGAAATATCTGCAAAAGTTGCTGAGAACAGTCTTGCATTGGAATATCAGAGTTTTAACGAATACGCGTGACATTTGGTGGATTCTGAAATTTTGCGTTATATTAAACACATTCCGGAGTATCTGATTGATGTAAGGAATATCGTAACCATCGCTAATATCGTACATACATCACACGTATTACGATATACGACAACTCTTACCGGAATAGGCACGTTTCGAAACGGCACGTCTAAGATAAATTTTCGTAAACGTCTGATTGAACATTTTTTACTCGATATCTTACTCTAGATACATCTTGATTTGTCTTAAATGATTTCACACAAAAGTAATAAAAAAAGGTAATGTTATCGAACAGTAAATAATTTGTGAAATATGTTAAAAACTTTTTAGTTAAAGTATAATGTATGTCTCTTGCAAAGTATGGCAATATTCAAAAATAAAATAGGCCCTTATTGCAGTAATCTTCAATTACTTAACTGAAAATTATGAATCATCGTTCCTGCAACAATAATACGTATCTTTTGAAAAAGATAGCGTTTTCGAGAAAAAGCGACAATCCTGTGAACATTTGTCAAGCAAAGTTGATTTATCCAGAAACTTTATTGAGATTACCCAATTAAGTATGTTATATGTCAATTGAAGGTAATCGCACATAGAATGAGCGCGTTCAAAGAGATGGTTGGGCGAGATTCCAGAGGGTTAAGATTCCGATGTGACGGATAAGCATAAATGATTTCTACACTTACAATTAGTCCTTGGCATAGTTTTCTCGAAACTTTGGTGATATTTTTTTAACTCGTCGAAATTAAGTTGAATTGA
>NW_011967078.1:0-20113 GCF_000949405.1 Vollenhovia emeryi
CATACTTCATTGACAGCTTTTTGAGAGCTTTCTGAAATATTTCGGTGCTCTGTGGGATAGCACTAGTACCACTCAATGCCGCGGCGTGGCGACCGCGCGTTAGTCTTTCTCGTAAGTAAAAATCATTCCGTATTAGTATAAGAGGCGAGCCGATATGATGCAACAGCGAGTTGTCTGGATCATGAATAATCTTCAATAACCTGAATATACTTTTGATGACTTCCAGAAAGTAGACGTTCAATGGACACCCACACAGCCAAACAAATTTCAGAAAGCTTTCCGAAAGATAACTTGGAAATTAATATTGAAATGTAATTAATAGCGAAATGTAAGATAGAAATCATTCAGAAATATTTCTGAAGCATTTCAGAAATATTTCCGACGCATTTCAGAAATATTTCTAAAGCATTTCTGAAGTATTTCTGAAGAATTTCAGAAATATTTCCGACGCATTTCAAAAATATTTCCGACGCATTTCAGAAATATTTCCGAAGCATTTAAGAGATATTTCTGAAGCATTTCAGAAATATTTCAGAAACATTTATGATATCTCAGCTTCGCGGACATTTCATGTATCTGAAACATGTCTGAAATATGCCTGAAATATTTTTTTGAAAGGTTTCATATTTCATTGACAGCTTTTTGAGAGCTTTCTGAAATATTTTGATGCTGTGTGGGATAGTAAAGCCAACCTCAGAGTTTCACTCGTCGTTTATAGTCGTCGGTGTTACCAACACAGTCTCAGTTGAAATTGAACTTTCCTGTCGTCATCTTATATCGTGAATTTAAATAGATATTAATGCACTGAATGTATTGAGGAATTTGAAGAACACAGTCGTGTCAAGCGTCCGCGCTTATCCGTTGGCGCTAAAAATTCATTGATAGCTCAAATCGCGCGACTCGAAGGTTTAAAGATACGCATGGAAAGACGCTTCATACATTTCGATTATACAAGTGCAGAACCTACCACGAGACATTTTGACAATGGTGACAGTGAGTTTGCACGTGCAGGACCTTCCACAGAACATTCTGGCGGCGGTGATTATACAAGTGCTGTTGTCGGTGGTGATTACGCGAGTATTGATCCTTCTACGCAACTTTCGTGGCATGAGATCGACGCCGCATTTAAAAACCGCGTGTTAACCGGTGTGGTGAACAATGTGAGTCATATAGAGCCGCGCAAATTTCTGGAGAACGCTCGTGATACGGTGCTCCAACATTTACGGAACACTATTGAACAACACAATTGTGTTAAGGTAAACACAATATTCAATGGTGAATTCGTAGTAAAAGATAAGCGTGAGAATAAAAGCGTAAATACATACAACCATGAACTCTTCAATACAACAGATTTACAGCAATGGTATGAGTCTCACGTTATCGAGCCTACCTTAACGAAACTCGAAGAGTTCCAGGAACGTGATAGTGGGTGGGCACTGTCACGCATCCTCAATCTCCATGTAAATATAAACAAATACAATCCACTGCGGGCAGGATGTAAGATTATAGTGCCGGATTTTATTCAACGGAAAAAAGCTGTGATTCACGTGCAAGCAACGGACAATGCATGCTTCGCGTGGTCAGTGGTTGCTGCTCTTTATCCGGCTAACAATCATGTGAATCGCACATGTTCATATCCACACTACACGACGGTGCTAAATTTTCACGACATCAAATTTCCGGTCAAATTAAACAGTATCAAGAAGTTTGAAAATCTCAATGGCATTTCAATTAATGTGTACTACATTGAGAAAAATCTTACAATCCTGCCGATACGGCTCACCAGCCAAAAGAGCTAGGGATAAGCATGTGAATCTCCTATACCTGCAGAATGAGCAGGATGATATTGGACATTTCACATATATTAAGAACATGTCCCGCCTCGTGAGTTCTCAACTCAGCAGAAAGAAGCACAAAAAGCACATTTGTGTAGTATCAATAAAATTGTGACCGTTCGAATCTGTGAATTTGGGCAACGGATAGCCGCGGGAATTCTAGGGTCCGGCGGTGGGTGTTTCGAAAAGAGAGAGAGTCAGGTTCTAACTTAAATACTAAAATATATTTACAACTTAATACTACATCTATACTTATTACTAGCTTACAACTATTCTTAGATTTCTAATGCCGTTCTGACGGCGGTTCGACTGTGATCTGGCGCATTAGCGCTTCGGACAATAATTACTGTTTCGCGGTTGACGCGGGACGGTTCGCCGGATTAATTGATACGGTTGACGGCGGTGCGGTAATATCTTTCGGTACGGTGTGTTCTCGCGCGATCCGGTTCGTTCGGAGTCGGCACGATACGGCGGCACGATGCGGGCGGCGCAGGCGCGGTGCGCGTGGCGTCGGCTCGGTGCGTGCGGCGCCGGCGCGGTGCGATGTCGTCTTGCCGGTGACGACCATAGAGCTATTACAGATAGAGGGAGGGAGTCAACGAAGGACGCGATATAGCTGTAGAAAGAGAACGCTGCGTGCATGCGCGTGACTGTTAGACAGTGACACACCGGCCTCTATTGCAACGTTCTCTTTTTATCCCACTATCGCATGCGCTTACACGTTGTCCCATACCTAGTACCTACTTCCCTCTATCTGTAATAGCTCTATGGTGACGACTCGCATGTACGGGTTAGGCCGGGTGTTGTGTGTACGAGCCACTCAACACGTGGCGAGGATTTCGGGCTTCGTTCAGCTCGCTTTAGCCCTCGGATTGGATTGCCACTCAAATCGTGGCACGATTCGGAGAGGATCTCCCGCTCAACTTGCGGTTCTCGTGATGACGCTCAGTACGCGTCGTGATCGGAAGGTGTTCGGTATCTCGCTCAGCACGCGAGGTTAGGAAGCGGCTCGGACTCATCTCGTCGTCGCCGTAGGTGGACCTGCTCAACTCGCTGGTCGGGAACTGGTGTCTCGGTGGCTTTTTCGCCGACTTATATACTAATCGGTTGTAGGTGCGGGATGGAGCGGTGCCGGGAAAAATGTGCGCGGTGAGGAAGGTGCTCGTTGTTTACGGCACGTTAAAAATTTATGAAAAAATATGTTATTTTTAAAAAGATATATATATAAATTTTAAATATTTTTCAGATGTCTACATTACTTCAGCTCAAATGAAAGATTGGAAGTCCACATCAGCGTGGACTGTGGAAGGCTAAACGACTACGCGATCAAACTGCCGAGCGAGAACAACAAGTGGCTCAGTTTTGTCAACTACGAGAGAAAGGAACGCGTTCCATTTATCATCTACGCCGACCTGGAGTGCATCCTGAAGAAGACGGATACGGATCCAAAAGCGTACCAACACCATGAGGTATTTAGCATCGCCTATTACCTGCGCTGTTCGTACGACGATTCGTTATCAATGTATCGGTTCCGTCGCGATAAGGATTGCATCACATGGTTCGCGGGTGAACTTAATAACTTAGCGCATCGCGTGCAAAATATTTTGTCAATTAATGTCTCCATGGAAACGCTTTCGAAAAAACAGTGTGAAAAATTTAATAGCGGCATGCACTGTCATATTTGTGAGAAACCGTTTTGCGCCAGACGACATTCGAGTACGCGATCATTGTCATCTAACCGGGCGGTATAGAGGTCCAGCACATTCTAATTGTAACCTAAATTATAAAGACTCACATTTTATTCCTATAGTTTTCCATAATTTGTCCGGTTACGATGCACATTTCATCATTAATGAAATCGTCACCGCATTCGCGGGCACGGTTAATGTATTGCCGATAACGAAGGAAACGTACATTTCCTTTACAAAAAATGTTAAAATGCTGCGATAAACTCCAAGCGGCAAAATTGTATAAAGCTGCGATTCATTGACTCGTATAAATTTCTGAGTACCAGTCTCAATAGATTGGCATCGTTTCTCAATACAGATAAATTAAAAATTACACGATCCGAATTTTCGACATTATCCAGCGACGATTTCAATTTATTGACGCGCAAAGGTGTATTTCCATATGAGTATATAGATTGTGCAGACAAGCTGCAGAACCTATGCATACCACCGCGCGAATAATTTTTCAGTTCTTTGACCGGTGACATCGTATCCGAGAGCGATTACGCACATGCTTTGAATGTATGGCAACGATTCTCCATCGAAACTCTGGGAGATTACAGCGATTTATATTTGAAAACCAATGTCTTGTTATTGGCTGACATTTTTGAAAATTTCCGCAATAGTAGCATTAAAAGTTATGGGTTAGATCCTGCGCATTATTATACTTTACCCGGTTTCACGTGGGATGCCATGATGAAACATACGCGTATAAATTTCGAACTGCTCACCGACATTGACATGGTTATGTTTGTGGAACGCGGCATACGCGGTGGTCTCAGCCAATGTTCCGGTAGATATGCTCGAGCCAATAACAAGTACATGCAGTCTTACGATCCCGCGAAACCTTCCTCGTACCTGATGTACTTTGACGTAAATAATCTGTACGGGTGGGCAATGTGTATCAGCCGCTGCCTTACGCGAATTTTCAATGGGTCACTAACGTTGCTGATTTTAATGCAAACGCGATCGCTCCGGATGCACTCACGGGGTACATTCTCGAGGTCGATCTCTCGAGTATCCACAGCATCTTCACGACGCGCACGCCGATCTACCGTTTTGTCCAACGCGTGATAAGCCACCCGGCAAGCGGCAGAACAAACTTCTCGCAGTGTATGATAAGAAGCGTTACATCATACACTACCGTAACCTGCAGCAGTGCACGCGTCACGGTCTGTGCGTCACAAAGATACATCGCGTATTGGAGTTTTCACAATCTCCATGGCTTCGCGATTACATCGAGCTTAATACTCAGTTTAGAACGCTAGCCAAAAATGATTTCGAAACAAAATTTATACAAATTAATGAACAACGCGGTATTTGGCAAAACTATGGAAAACGTGCGGAATCACGTCGACGTTAAACTTATAATTAAATGGGACGGTCGCTACGGTGCCGAGGCGATGATCTCCAAACCGAATTTTCATAGTCGCAGCATTTTTTCCGAAAATTTAATCGCCGTGGAGTTGCGAAGTCCCGTCTGGGCGGTCGAACGGTTCGCACGTCTTCCGACGGAAGATAAATTTTTAATCCTGCGGGATTGCATCATCCCGCGCGTGGCCCGGTTACCGGGCCATTGCGTTGTTTAACTCATATTTAGCCTATTGGTTCGACGTGGCCGTGTGCTATAGTGTGGGGACTTATACATTGGAGGACAATTGGTTCGACGTGGCCGTGTCGGCTCAGCGTTTGAGCCGGGAGCCATAGGATAGAAGAAGAAGAAGAAGAGTGGAGTTGCGAAAACTCGAGGTAAAATTCAACAAGCCGATCTACGTGGGTATGTGCATCCTCGACATATCCAAGATCTGCTTGTATGAATTTTACCATGAATATATGCTACCCCTGTACAGAGACAAGTGTAAAATTATGTACACCGATACGGACAGTCTCATATACCACGTCGAGTGCGAGGATGTATACGAGACTGTGAAACGCAATATACGCAGATTCGACATGAGCGATTATCCAGATGACAACGCGTACGGTATACCGCATGCGAAAAAGAAAGTCCCCGGTCTCATGAAAGATGAGAATAATGGAGCAATTATGACCGAATTCGTCGGACTCAGGGCGAAAATGTATGCTTTGAGAGTAGACGGTAAAAGCGACACGAAAAGGGCGAAGGGGGTTAAAAGCAACGTGGTAGCGCGAACAATAACTTTTGACGATTACATGCGATGTTTGAGAGACGAGATCGAGATGACTCGTCACCAATCGTGCATACGATCGAAGCTACATCAAGTCTACACCGTATCCGAGACAAAAATCGCCCTGAGTCCGCACGATGATAAACGATACATCGTGCTTGGCTCAACCGACACTTTACCATGGGGACATTACCCTGTAACGTATAAGCGTAATGTATAATATGTAACATGTAATCTAGTATAATGTACTGTATAATATGTAACGTAGTGTAATATAGCGTACTATACCATTGGATGTAATATTAATTTTAAAAAATATCTTGTAAATGTAGGTATATTATTCATACATGTATTTTATACAGCTGTTTGTTACACACAATTATTGTATATTTTTGGATTAAAACATTTTTTTAATAGTCTATATTATCCTAGCTATTTCACGTAAACCTTGTAACCCCCCTCCTTTACACAATACTTTTTCTATAACATACACATCTTATTAAGTGGTGCAATGCAGTTACCGTTAGTAAAATGCCCAAGCATTGTTGGGTCTAGAAGAAAAAAATGGTACGATGCAGCTACCATTCGTAAAATGCCCAAGCATTGTTGGGTCTAGAAGAAAAAATGGAGCGATGCAGTTACCGTTCGTAAAATGCTCAAGCATTGTTGGGTCTAGAAGAAAAAATGGTACGATGCAGCTACCGTTCGTAAAATGCTCAAGCATTGTTGGATCTAGAAGAAAAAATATCGACGACGACTCCATTTCTTACTCTCCAGGTAAGATTCTTAAAAATTTGCTAATAGTTTAGACTAAATTAAACAAAATTTTATCTTTTTTGCGATGAAGTGATGTTGGACCAGGAAGAACAGGAGCTGGAGGAAGATCAGGAGGATGCTAATGAAGAAGGTAATAATACTTTTTATTACACTTTTAATTCTTTTATTTCATAGTCCTCTTATACAATTATTATACCAAAATAATTTGTTTTAGGTATATGAAGTTATGATCAAAATTCGAAATTTTATGGATTTTGTGCCAATATTGATTGTTAAAGAAAAAATAAATCTACGTTTGTTCGAAATTGAGAAACAACTGAATCATTTTCGAAATCTAGTGCCGACTTAACGAGTTGTAACACACAGTTGTGACACACATACCTGCACTTATTACAAATAATGTGTCATACAAATGCTTCTTATTGCTATGCTTCGATACACATTCAGTATAAGAGACGTGCATTAATATTATTCCAAGACATTTTTAAAAATAATATGTGGCATTTTTTAATGAAAGAATTTATGAAAGTATATATGGAATTTTGTTAAACTCAGCTGATTGTAAAATTATAGTATTGTAAAAAGTATGTTTATATACTTAAATTAAACTTAATACAAATTAAATACGATACAAATATAATTCATACATTTTTACACTAACTTTGTGTTCCTTTGCTTAAGAGATATGTGTTTATATATAAATTTATATTATACATAAATTGAGTTGTAATCAGAACAAGTTCCCAGCGAGAAATGAATCGTCGATCAATATCGAAACGATATCAAATCGACATCGACATCGTTTTGATGAATCATTTTTCATTGGGTTATGTCTAGAGAATGGTTTATACTACTTTAATTAATGAAAATCTGTAAATCTAATTTTTTAATTACATTAATTATTCAATAAGAGTTCAGAAAATATTGTTATCTCAATGCCAAATAAAATATATTGTAGTTTTTATTATTTCCATTACATTTAATGCAACTGATCATAAATCAAATCATATATACTTCTAATTTTTGCAGTATAGAACAATCAAGCGTTACTTCATCTTGTAGGTCAAGTTTTATTGTGATATCCTACTTTCCACCTAGCTAACTATTAATAATACATCCCAGTTCTTTGCTTTCAATTTTTGTTAAGACTTAAAATCCGGACACGACAAATAGCAATTTGTCACAATTACAATTTATATCCAATATTATACTACTATTATAATCTCTCAAAATTAAAAGTACAGCTGTACTAATATCATTATCCTAAATAGCACAGGTGATGGTTATACACTCAATAAGAAATCACTCTTAACATTCTTCATACTAACTTAACATAACATGTTCAAAATAAACTCCAAAGAATTTCTTTCCGGTTTGAATTCTTATAAAGTATAAAAAAAGAAATTCTTGCGGTGATCCCACCGCTGCCACCAATTTTGTTGCGGTGATCCCACCGCTGCACTGCCATCAATTTCGTTGCCGCGCCGCTCCGTGCGCGGTGTAACTTCTTTCTCACTCGCTCCGGAGGGGCGTATCCCGTTTGGACACGTAACGATTGGACACCGCTCGATTGGACACATATTATTGGACACCGAAATCATTGGACACCGCATTATTGGACACAAGCATTATTGGACACCGCATTATTGGACACTGTATTTTTGGACACCGCATTTTTGTACACCGCATTATTGAACACAAGCATTGCAAGAATATTGTGCTTTACAGAAATACGCAAACCCGATACAAAATGTGTCCGATCGGGCCTGTGTCCGATCAAGTCCGTGTCCGATCGGGCCTGTGTCCGATCGAGCCTGTGTCCGATCGGGAAATATTGCCGTGTCCGATCGGTTATGTGTGCAATCAGGACAATCCCAATGCAGTGTCCAATCTTGCAATGCTTGTGTTCAATAATGCGGTGTCCAAAAATGCGGTGTCCAATAATGCGGTGTCCAATAATGCGGTGTCCAATAATGCGGTGTCCAATAATGCTTGTGTCCGATAATGCGGTGTCCAATAATGCTTGTGTCCAATAATGCGGTGTCCAATGATTTCGGTGTCCAATAATGCGTGTCCAATAGTGCGTGTCCAATCGAGCGGTGTCCAATCGTTACGTGTCCAATAGAAGGTCACCCTCCGGGCTGCGACGGTGGTAGAGGCGTTCCGCGCTCTGGGCTTCCCGGTGGACGTCCTGGTGGTGGGACGTCTCGGAGTCGACGCCGGACTTGAGGCAGGATCCTCGCTGGTGTGTCAAGGCCCTCTGGAGCTCGCTTGGTTCGATGTCGAGGCCCGTGGAGCTCGCTCGAGGAAGATATCGAGGCCTTGAAGAAGCTCGCTCGATGGAGATACCGAGGCCCTAGGGGCTCGCTCGGTGAAGATATCAAGGCCTGAGGAAGCTCCCTTGATAGAGATGCCGAGGCCCGCGGGGCTCACTCGGTGCAGATACCGAGACCTAAGGAGGCTCGCTCGGTGAAGGTACCGAGGCCTAAGGAGGCTCGCTCGGTGAAGATATCGAGGCCTAAGGAGGCTCGCTCGATAGAGATTCCGAGGCCCAAGGGGCTCGCTCGGGGCAAAATAATCGAGGCCCGTGGGGCTCACTCGATCAGCACTGACGACTACTATCACTCGCGAACTGTCTCCGCTAAGAAACACTTAAGCCTATCACACAATGCGAGGCAACAGGCAATAGGAATAGGGAATAGAATTTTTGACGCGTTGGATTGGTTGAAGGAAAATTTCCGACAAATCCAACGCGTCAAAAATTCTATTCCCTATTCCTGTTGCCTGTTGCCTCGCATTGTGTGATAAGCTTTATTGAAATTTCGTCGTCGCCGGAGGTCTTAATATACCCATCGCCACTGAATTTTAAGCGCGAGTATGCTGACGGCGCTGGTGGCCGCCTAGCGGTGCCGCGCCGAACCACCGCTGTGTCACCGGCGCTCGCAGGAGCGGCGCCGTGCCGTGCGGTGCCCGCGCGCCTGATGTGGCGTGAGTCACAGTATAACCAGTATGCCCACTCGCTCTTTTGTTTCACGTTCGCGCCGATCCGTACTGCGCATCCAACATGTTTTAGCTATGACCAATCACAGGATTTTTGTACGTGTGTTAGTGCAAAGTCGGTGTGACATTGAAAAATTTGCAGTTTTGACGAATAACGCGTTAATACTTTTATACGTTGGAGCAAGTAATTACATTAATTACTTTTATTAGAACATTTTTTTCATAGACCATTTCCATTTACAATAAATAATGTACGCTAGTTCGTACGCGTCTTTCCTGGATACGATCCTGAAAAGGGCCCAGGCACTTTTAGCCGTTGATACACTGTTGGGGCTATCAAAAACATGGCGGAAAATTGAGAACGCCCAGATCAAAGGTGCCGACAGAGAGTGGGCATACTGGTTATACTGTGGCGTGAGTCGCCACAATCGTCTTTGTTTCCAACGATTTTTTCGTTGGTGACGAATATATAACATTGCTATTATAATTAACTTTCGTCTGCGTTCTAAATATTCGACTTCTCCGTTGTACATTGCGCGCTTTTATACATATAGGCTATGTTTATGTCGACGCGTGCGGTCAGTGTGAACCGTCAGCGAAACAACCAGCAAGCAGCAAGCGCTCGCTGCTCGACGCTTGCCGCTTGCTGCGTGCAGTCTGCACTAGGCTTAAAGGTGCCTTTTCATACGCAGCATGCAGCAGCAGCAAATTAGTCACGTGATCCAAATTCACTAGAGCATATTTGCTGCTCATGGAAAAGGAATAGCTGCAAATATGTATAAATATGTAATATGTATAACACATATATGTTATATTAGATTTACATTGTTGAATGCAAAGTTATAAAAGATGTATATATATATATATATATAATGTAACTATTGCTTGCTATTAAGAATTATATATAAGAGTATTCTATTTTCTACCGAGCAATTTAAAAAGTATATTGTATGAATAAAGCAAATGAACAATCTCGAATCTGTATTTCTTCTCTACATTATTTACATATATAAAACCTATAAATTTTTTGGGCAATATGACATCAAAATGATATTATTTTGACTGTAATATATATTCCTCTTATTCTTATTTCAAGATAATAAATATACATAATATACATATAATATTAATAAATAAGTATAATATCATAAATATACATACCTGACTCAATGCCATTTTTCAGAGAAAGGAGATAAACTTTCGCGTGTCTGCTGCTTTGCTGTTCGTTCAATTGAACTTCACAGCGATGAAGCAAAATATGGTGAAATTCATTTTGCAGCATCTAGTAACAATTCTTCAACCAATAGCAGCGAGTTGCTGCGGCAGTATGCTGCGCATGAAATGGTACCTTAAGACGTAAGCAGTAAACGAATTGACCAATCACAGTCGAGAATATATAATATGGCTGCCATAATTCTCGATTATGATTGGTCAATTCGTTTACTGCTTACGTCTTATTGCTTAAGGCCATTTGTGTGCCCCGGCCCTTACTGGATTTCACTAGATCTGCACTGCGCATGCCCGAAAAGGGAGCAAATCTAACAACACTGGTCAGGTTAGGTCTCTAATCTAGCAGTATACGAATGATGTATGACCGGTCGCTTCAGGACGCCGAAGACGTCCAAGTATGAATTCGTCTACCCTGTCGACGAGCACTCTAGGACACTCGACGGGACAGAGAACGCCGGAGTCCCAGGACTCGGAGCTGACCTCCAGCGCGACTCAAACCTCCAAGATTCTAAATCAGATGAAATCCGAGCTGCAGGAACAAAAGCAACGTAAGCGATTTCTCAAAGAGCTACACGCGAAGCGCGTGCAATCCTTGCGAAAGGAACTGGATTATCTTAAAGCGACGGAGTGGAGATATCAACCTATCGATCGGTAAATAGCATATTCGTGCTCTTTGTCCCTGCACCCCTTTTCCACCGTTGACTGCTCCTTACTGGATATTGTTCGTAGTAAAATTCATATTAATGTTGTGAATGTGAAGTATTAAATTTATTACCTTCGTTAATAAATTCAACACTTTTCTTACCCGAGCACTTGCTTAATTACTTCAACTTTCTTTCATGTCCGTAGGTACTTAGATAGGAGCCAGAGAAATTGAAGATGCTGTCGTTATTTTATAAAGGCTTACGGTATGCTGCGAGCTACATACGTACGGATAAGACTCCGGAGGAAGACATAGATGAAGTCATATCTCGTCTAGAACATATAAACGAGATCGACGTGAACGTACCGGTTAGGCAAACGGAAACACTAGATAAACAAGGATGTTACTACAGGACGGGCATTGTCACTCGTGTCTCTGTAGATCACATCCTCATAGATGATTGCTATATGTACGAAAAGATCGATGGATCGACTAACAAGGTGGAATTAGGCGATAAGGTTTACTACCTACTGTACCTGCGGGACGAAAAGGCGCAGCCGAAAGTAGGAAAAATTATCAATGTGATAGACGACAGCTGGGACGATTCAAATGTCAGTACCCACAATAACACTCAATTGATGCAGAAGAGCATAGTCGCCAAAGTGATAAAACGCGAGGGCCGAGTGGTCATTGTCGAGCCGAATAATATTCGCGTTGACCTGCACAAGGTACGATCGGACTTCATACCGATAATTGGCGATTGGGTGACGTTAGAGTCCTTGGTCGAATTGAAGGACAGCTCTTTGGATCTCAACGGCGAGGTCCTGGAGGTCGACAGGATTAAACCGTTGCGATCTAAGCTGGACGTTGGCGTGATCTCGGAGTACAAGCCGGGGGAAGGAGTGGGAATAATCAATAAGCAGGTGATCTTTCACAAGCCTGTGTGTGATGCGGGTTACATTCCCTGCATCGGCGACAAAGTGGTGAGCGACAGCATAGAAAGTGACCAAGGACGTTACAGCTGGAGATCGGTGGCCATAGTTCCGCTAACCCAGGTAAGGAATTTACTAGTTTTGCCAGCTTCGGCTTACTGAGAAATTTGTAAATACTTATCTTACGATTTATATTTCTGTGTTGTAGATTTCAAATAAGTCCATTCAGTTACCAGGCATAAACAATATTCCTTCTATGTTAGATTCTAAGGACTTGCTAAAAAACAAATATGGTATTATCATAGACGATAACTTGAGATTCAATTTGAACATAGGAGAAGAGAAAACTTTGCCAGTCTCGATACAAAACAACGGCAGTTATGCTCACATGTTGCAAGGCGGCTCTTTTATGCCACAGAAGACTCCGTCTCAGTTGTCACTAGTGTCACCGGCAAATGCAGATACCAGCACAGTAGTAAATTCTTTCGAAAAATTCACTTATACATTTAAATGCAAGGCACAATTTGTCGGCATGTCCGAGGAGCTGTTCACTTTTCACTTCAAGGACTTCAAGATAGCGAGAGTGTTTCAGATAACTGTCAAAGCAAAGAGCACTTCACAGAGAACTAATTTCACATTTAATCCACGAAGGAATGACAAAACATCTACCTTGAACGAGATAATGGATATTACATGTATTCCCGGGATAAGACCGATTAAAACGCCAAAATTTGTCAAAGTACGCACCGGAGTGTTCAAAATACCGCAATACATTCGGAATATAGTCCAGGATACCACAAAGTCTGTGAAATCACAGACGGAGTGCGAGATCGCTATTGGAGAGCAGATACCCTGTCTTCTAGAACCACTTTCCATTCATACGTATAAGGATCGTTTTCACAACTTGTTGTATCTAGAGGAAATATCTCAAATGCTCTTTTTGCAAAAATACGACATAGAAAACGCAATCATGCGACGATGCGGTGAATATCTTGCACTTGAAGTGCCAGGATTAGTAGAGAAGCGACCCTCCCTCCTTATCGGTGATAAAGCTATAGTATCTTTTCAGTGGGATAGCTCTCAAGGTAAGATATGAGCAAGACGCTGGAAAAAACATATTTCAATATCATGTGTATGATTATTTTATTATTGGAAGATGAAAATGTAGTTGTAAAACTAATTTCAATACGTTGAAATGACAATTGAATAGTTATTGATTTCTTTCTTTGCTTTGTAACAGGGAATGAAAAGTATGAGGGTTTCATTCACAAAATCAGAAGCACGGAGATCTTTTTGAAATTTAACGAAAAGTTTCATGATATGTACAATAACGAGTATTGTCAAGTGACATTTAGGAATGTGTATACCACTATTCAACGTAGCCATAATGCTGTTAACTTGGCTGTCAGTCGTCTTGGACCTGATTTTCTATTTCCTACCAAAGTAGTGCAAAAAGAACCGCAGTTCCATTTGAAAGAGTATGAGGACGAAGAGGAACCCACTCACGTGCAAGTTCGTTGCGAACGCAATAAATCTAACGATTCCAGTTCTAACAATAATACAGCCTCTAACAATACAAACAATGTGTCTCCAAAAATGTCGGTAGCGCAAAGACTTTCAAAATTTGCTGAATCGTCAGCTAAGAAACCAACATCGCCGAGTACAAGCTCAGAAATGATTCAAAATTGTGAAACAAATCTGGTAAGAAACATCGATGAGAATGGACGTAATACAACTTCAAAGATACAAAATGGATCGATCGCTCACAGCGATGATGAACTAGAACCGTATATAACTCAAATAAGGAAACGAAAGTTAAATTGGTTCAATCCAAATCTGAATTATTATCAAAAGGAAGCTGTGAGAAACATAATTTTGGGATTAGCACGTCCATTACCCTACGTTATATTTGGCCCGCCTGGAACAGGGAAAACGATGACCTTGTGCGAGACGATCTTACAACTTCTGGCCATAGTTCCCGAAAGCAGGCTTCTCGTAGCAACACCGTCGAACAGCTCGGCAGACTTGATAGCGGAACGCTTGTTGGACAGTAACATCCTTAAACCAGGCGATTTGGTACGTTTTCCTCTTCCACAGAACATTCTTTCGTGATTCATTAGCACCTGACAAAAATTTGACGTCAACTCGACCGTCGATATTTAAACAAATCGCATAATAGAAAGGCCTATGACAGTCATGCTGGATCTTCGTGTCTATTACACATAAATAATATTTTTGCATATACATCTTTATTCGACGTAGCAACTACGCGCCGACAGCTGAAAAATTTTATATAAACTAACTATAGTATATATCCATTGATAATCCAGAAAGTTATAAAAAATTGGGCCAAATATATAAATCATAAATTATTAAATAGCCCCAGTTTCGCTGTATTTATTGTGCATATGTGCCACAGGTTCGACTGGTAGCTCATCATTACACGGATAGTGACGCTATTCCTGAGAAACTGTTACCTTACTGTGCCACGGCAGAATTAGCTGCGGAAGGAACAACCGATAACTTCCATCGGCACGAGAACGGAATGAGATTAAACTGCCCCATGACCCTACTAGGTCGCCATAGAATTACCGTCGGCACCTGCAGCACGTTGGCAATATTGTACAACATGGGTTTCCCCCGTGGTCATTTCTCGCACGTTCTAGTCGACGAGGCGGGTCAGGCGACCGAGCCGGAGATCATGATTGTCCTGACTTTCATTCATTCCGATCACGGCCAGGTGATACTCACGGGCGACCCAATGCAACTCGGGCCCGTCGTACAGAGCAAACTGGCGATGCCCTTCGGACTTGGCGAATCATTCCTGTCGAGACTTCTGCATCAATTTCCTTACCAGAGGGACCCTATTAGATTCAAGACCGGCTATGATCCCAGACTAGTCACGAAACTTCTAATAAATTATCGGAGCTTACCACAGCTACTCGATCTACCAAACATGCTCTTTTACGAATCAGAATTACAGCCATACGTATGTATAATTATTGTTATTGTGTTAAACTCACCGATTTTTGTCCGACTACAAGCCATTTGTTTGCCGTATTTAGGTATCATCTACGAATAGTATGGAAGCCGAACTATTAGAGAGGTTGAAACCAGAACTGCCCGAGACAAGTGGCTCGACACCGACCATAATCTTCCACGGGGTCAATGGTCAGAATCACCAAGATTCCGACAGTCCAAGCTGGTACAATTCCGAAGAAGCGACGCAAGTGTATCTCTATTTATTGAGATTATACAAATACGGACTTACGCCGGATGATATAGGAGTAATAACTCCTTATCTAAAACAGGTATACACGTGTTTAAAAAATTCTACAATTTATTAAGCGGCAATTTCTTCCTTTCTTTTCTGAAAAATACGTTTCTAAATTAAGGTACACCAAATCCGAGATCTGCTGATAGAGTTGGGCCTTAAATTGCCGAAAATTAGTAGCGTGGAAGGATTTCAGGGACAAGAGAGGAAGGTGATCATTATCTCGACTGTCAGATCGTGCAACAATCTAATTGCTGAAGACGTCAAGCACGCTCTAGGCTTTGTCTCTTCGCCCAGGAGACTCAACGTCGCAATCACTCGCGCTCGCGTTCTACTTATTATCTTAGGAAATCCGAAATTACTCGTTTTGGATCCGTATTGGAGAAGAGTTCTAACATATTGTATCGAACAAGGAGGATACACGGGATGCACCTTTTTACCTTCGTATATAACAGATCTTCAAAACGTAGAAAGTGTCTCGTAACATAATCACGTAAGTTGTAACTTAAACGGTGTCAAGATATTTAACAATTACAATTATATTACAAGTATAATTATACTAAATATAAATATAATAATTATACTTCTAATAAATAATTATAATTTTGTTAGTTACAATATAACTGTCTGAATAAGTAAGAACTGTGTGAACAAGTAAGATCTCTTACGTGTTTACATCCAATATTTCCAATTTTAAATTGAAACTACAGAATTCTTTTCTAAAGTTCCTGAATAAGGTATCTAATTTTTTTTGCTACTTTTCGCTAACACACGACATATGACCATAATTACAATTTGATGTTAAAGCTACAATATAAAGGTGTAAATACACGTTTACGGTCGAGCTACCCATTTTGACAAATTAAAACTATTCTTTTTTAAAGTCCCTGAGTAGGTATCTAATTTTTTTATTTTTCGGACTTTTTGCTAACGCGTGACATTTGATAGAATAGCCTAACGACTCCTAGCTGCAAACTAAAGATATAATTTATGGATATATGGATAATATGTATGTATAAATAAACGTAATATTTTTTTTAATAAAATGTTATTATTTGCTCATTACTTGTTATAGTATAGATTACTTGACAATGTCAAGATATTGACAGTACCAGCGAATACATTTGGTTTCACGATGTCACAATGCAATGTTCATTATTTCTTTAAATTTAGAAGATACATTGCGTCAAGCCTGATCAGTGTTAATAATCGGAGGTGGAATATCTCTTTTGGGTATTACTTCTCCACGTTGCATCGAGTTGTCACAAATCCAAATTCCACGAGTGGTACTGAAACGAAAGCGAAGGGTTGTCTTTAAAACTTATATTCAACAAATAGTAACACTTTACAAAACGCCATGCTCTTACAATGATTATATATAATGGCAAAACAATACGAAAAAGAAACAAAAAACTCGAGTTGGAGCGATTGACGAAAGTAATAACTTGAACGGATAAAGAAATGTTAACATAATCAGAATGTACAAAAATCAAATTCGATGTTTAAATGTAATTCGACGTAAATTAGATGAACTATTATTATGTGTATACAATTACTTGACACTAGCATTTGTAATATGCGTAACTTCACTTTTCTCATGTACTACTCTCATGTCTACTGTAACGTGTTGTGCATTAAATAAATCAAATGTAAGATACGCGCAATATAATTATGAATGATACTGACCTCCTGTTAGTTCCACACTATACTTACTGGGTCTTGATTTTTCGCTTTTAGCTTTCTCTCAATCAGATTCTCTAGTGCCTCGCTTCGTACACTCAGAGTCTCTATCTTCTCAACCAATTGTTGATACGGGGATGCCGGCTGTCCTCCCATTACAACATGTCCCAACTTGCTGTCGATTTTAGCGTCCAAACGTGCATTACGAATTAAATTCACAATCCAGCATTCCGCAACATCTGCCTTCATATTTAATTTCTCCGCAAGCATCCTATAATATAAAAATAATATTAAAGTAGCAGGTAAACATCAGGTATAAATCATTAATTAGCACATTCTTATAATCGTGCAAAAAATTACATACTGGATGCTGATGCATTGATGAATTCTGCAGAACGTTTCGAAAATCATCAACCGTGCATTCTCTACGAATTCATTCAGCAGGGCGATTAAGAAGAAGTCATTGAAGACGACGGTCTGGCACTCTTGCAGCTTCTGCCGAGCTCCATCGAAGTCGAAATTAACATACAAATGTTCGAGAAACTCTGTGATGGGATCTCGATAGGTATAAGATTCCTATGTACGTAAAAATAGTATTTTTTAAGTATGTCTTACGTACCGAACGTTTCATTAAGTATAACAAGTCGTACAGATTCTTGCGATTTCTCGACAAATTTAAACCGTTTGCTTTATCAGCGAAACTTTGATTATAAATGCATTCGCCTTCTTTGAAGATTCTTTATCTCTAAAAGAATTCTCTACTTAGGTTGGATTTACTGTCTGCACTCGAGAAAACCCGTACGAATTTTTATACGCTTTTTAAAACGACGATTTTAAAATTCCACCTGTTGTATCACTTTCACGAGATCCTTCAGAATAGACCGCCTGGAACGATTAACGATAACTGCCGCAGCCAAGTAACGAAGTATATGCGGACACATTGTTTGAATAGCATTTAAATAACTGCAAAAATACATGTACACACATGATGACTTGTTTAAATTTTCGCGAGGATCGTTAAATGTTTCCTTGAGAAATCGTACGTACTGCGGCCGATAGAGGAACATCTCGATAATGAGATCCCTTCCCTTCACGTGATTAAAGAACACAAATAAACTCCAATGAATGAGCCAGGTGCGTTGCTGTAACACTTGCAGCGAATTCCCGATGACATTACTGTCGATATACTCTCGTAGCTTGTTCACGTCCTCCAGTGCCGTTTCCCAATTCTGTACAAGAATCTCCGATGCCAATTTTCCCCACAGGACATTTAAGTAGTTCTGAAAGTTGGACACAGATATCAGGTAATTTTATAAAGCGTATCGCACTCGATTGTTGCAATCCGCGAAACATTGACGGTACCTTATCGGTAGGGGACATGATCAGCATATAGAAGTATAAATACGACGTCGAAACGGAGTAATTGCCGCACTCGTAGCGATACTTTGCCAGCTTCACGAAGCTGTCCATCATTTCCACCCTGAACTGTAACCGAATGAGTAAAAGTAAGACCAACGATGCCCGTTTCGCCACGGTAGATTACCTTAAATCACTTGTAATATTTTTAAAACTAGAAAAGGATATAAATCGAGCTGAGCCGAGATCAATCTGCGTCGGTGGAAACGGGCATGAGAAATTCTCGCGCCCGTAACATCTTAGAACAGATCAAGTATCCCGTTATCCAGTAACAATTTCCTATTCCAGTAATAACAGCTGCACCACCTACATCTGACTCTTGAGTGAGGTAATTATTAAGCGCTTTGGAGTCGCGCATGTTCTCCATCTTCTTCATCACCTCCTCGTTGTTCATGAGAGCCAGCACTACCGAGACATTGTTCTGGAGCACGCCAAGCTCTTGCAGCACATCGGCACGTCTGGATTTTATCTCCTGCAATCAGTAACGTCGCCAAATCATACAATGATTTCAGCTAAATCTATGACGACTGCGTCTATTGTCGTCTCACGACGCGAACCAAGACCACTTTCTGTCAACGACAGTGTCATTGGCGTAGCTTTTCTTTACGATACATCGTACCTGCGCGACAACAGTGTAGGGTAAGTGCGCCGGTAGTTGACACCTGGCGTTTTTGTTTAAACAAATAGAGTGTAAAAACAGGATATTAGGGATGTGCCGGATATCCGGCAACTATCCGGTTACTTTTTACAATCCGGCCGGATAGCCGGATAGTTCATCACTATCCGGCTTATTCGATCATTTTCCTCTTTCTGTCTGGATTGTAATTATATTCATCTAAATTAAATTTTTTATGTAATAAATAAGAAATTATTAACATATAGAATCGAAAAGTACAACTAACTAGAAGACGAACGCTTTTGTTTCAAATAATCAATGGCCGCGTTCAGCAGACACAATTGTTGAGTGAGCGCTCGGTATGATTGGTTAATACTTTTAGATCCAGCCAATCATGTTAAGAAATCATTGAGCGCTCACTCAACAGTTGTGTCTGCTGAACGCAGCCATTGTGTCTGCTGTACGCGGCCATTGACTTCCACACGTTACCACGCACGCCATTGCGCACGCAATTTGATTAGTAGAATGATTGGAGACGCACACTATAACACATGGCAACGCAGAAAATTAAGGATAATTCAAACAATTTATCAATATTATCGATATAAAATAATCACTTATGTGTGAAATAGTAAAATGTACATAATATAACTTAAATAATTAATCTTTTTTACTGTAAAGCATAGTTAAATTAACTTTTTTAGTTTCTTTGCATAACTACCGGATAATATCCGGTTATCCGGCAAATACACTATCCGGCACATCCCTACTTCAAAGTGGCGCGCAGGTCAACTCCGCACTTGACTCCCGTTCTTAGGCCGGTATTCATAGTCCGT
>NW_011967078.1:25611-34997 GCF_000949405.1 Vollenhovia emeryi
GTCCCAGTCTACAATAGATGATTTAAGCCCTAAGCTTTAAGAAATTGGCCAATCACGGTCAAGTATGAGTAGAATGCGCGACTGTGATTAGTCAATTTCTTAATCCCTGGTCCACAATCTTGCTTTAAGTAAGTTGTAAGCCTTAAGCCGTAAGAAATTAACCAATCGCAGGCATTTATTCCCCTCACTCTCACCTGTGATTGGTTAATTTCTTACGGCTTAAGGCTTACAACTTACTTAAAGCAAGATTGTGGACCAGGGGTAAGGCTTAGGGCTTAAATCTCTATTGTAGACTGGGACTAATAAACCAGAGCCCCCCTGTCTAGTATGCTACGATGTCTATGGTGGAAGCTAAGCTCACGGTGGTAGTCTTGTTCTGTGCGTGGTTTGTTATTCCGAACAGGACGCGAAAGAGAAATATTTATGAGAGAGAAAGATGTCATTAATGTGAATAAATTGTCGCCAAATACCGGACCGTAATAGACTTTATTATTGTTTCTATCTCAGTGAGCATACGTTGCGTTAAGATGTACGTTTTTTAAAAAATACTTTTAAGCGGACGCGCGCATAAGCACCTCAAACCTTTCAACCGTCGTTTTTCCTGCCGTCGCCAAGTATTATATCTCTCTTTCACTCTGTAATCGTCACAGATTTGACCGCGATGTAAAACTACGCGAACGCCTCGTGTTAAGTTTTCCCCAACAGCTTCGAACTTGCAATTAATGTTTTTGACTTTACAGGTTAGGAAAAGGAAACTTGATTAGAAGACGTTTTGCAAACGTCAAAAAACGTTTGTTACAAACTACATGGGTAAAGGTGCGTATCATCCTCGCGTCTTCCTCCTTTTCCCTTTTTATGTATTTAATTTCAAGAGCAAATTCTGTAACTGGATTGTGTTGCCTTAGATGTTACCGCTGTAACACTGCATTCCGATGAGATTGGTGAATCGGTAGCGTTGGAGATAGATTATAATCACATTCAGCAGAACGTAGCGAGTGGCGATAAAGCCCTTTGCCTTCGCTTGAGCGGTTACCTTTGAATCCCATTGATTTGCCGTACATTGAATTTCGCAAGCAAATTCTATAACTAGATCGTTGCCTTGGTCCGAGGGGGAAATCGCTGAGGACATTGTGGTGTACAGATTTGCGGCATTTTTGGGCATTAGGTCTTGCTGGGATTTTATAGAGATAAAATAAGATACAAGTTTCTTTCCTTTTACATGAAAACCTAAGGTGCGTTCGGGAAGCGCGCTTTCGGCGCTAAAAACATCTTCTATCTTTGTTCGACATACAGTGAGTGACGAAGATAGACTGACGTTTTCAGCGCTAATAGCGTCTCCCCGAACGCAGCCTTAGATAAATCTCACTTGTGACGTCACAACTCAGTCGAATGCATGTTCCTTTTGATTCTTGAGAGGTGAGATTCAACCAGATTTAACTGAGTTTTTGCACACGATCCAGACCGTGTGCTTTAGTGAGTTCAATAGACTCACATTAATGACGTCGTATCTGAGTATAAAATGCTCGCATAACTGAGTGACTCGGTATCACTTGAGTGTAAAAGGAAAGCAGCTAAAGCACTGAGCATTAGTGGGCATTGGTGTAAACATTTTGGTCAGCGATTTCCCCCTCGCCTTGGCCTAACGTTACATTTGTCGTAAGACAAATTTTTCAGCGCGTCGATTGACTGCTGAATAGAAAGTTTCTAGATGCTCGAGAATTTTGCTATCCTGCAGCCAATCAACGCGCGTAAAACATTTGTCATACGACAAATGTAATATGAGCCTTGGATGATACCGCCATAGCGCTTTGCGGTGAAATTGGTGAATCGGAAGCGTTGGAAGTGAATTATAATCGTTCAGCAAAACGTAGCGAGTGGCGATAAAGCCTTTGCTCGAGCGATTACCTTTGAATTTCATTGATTTGCCATATATTTAATTTCGAAAGCAATTTCTGTAACTACATCGTTATCTTTTAGATGATACCACTATAACACTACTTTCTGATGAAATTGGTGAATCGGAAGCATTGGAGATAAATTGTATTCACATTGAGCGTAACGTAGCGAGTGGCGATAAAGGTTTGCCTTTGAGCGTTTACCTTTGAATATCATTGATTCGCCAACATGGATCAGGACGACGTGGAGTACTCGCTCGGCGAGCAGAATGGGGTCGGTTTCCAAGATTTTTACGAATCGCAGAGTAAGAGGATGAAATTGAATAGCGGAGAGGCGATCGGCGCTGGCCTACCTCCGGGAGAAACCTATATCAACGAAAGTGGAGCTGCAGACAACGCGAGTATCGATGGCAGCAAAAGCAACGTGTCCGAGAAGATTCAGCAAATGATGAGGAAAATGGGATACAAGCCGGGCAAGGGTCTCGGCAAGGACGACCAGGGTCGCGTGGAGCCGGTAAAAGCGGCCACTCAACGCGGTCGAAGGGGATTCGGTAATTACGTGCCGGGTCTCAAGGAAGCGGGTCTCAGGTGGAATCCCGAGGAGGAGGTGATAGACTTTCGAGAGGACATCAAGTGGCTGCAAAACATACGTTCCGATACGCCCGTGATGGAAGACATGACGGAGTGGATGAAGCTGGGGCCAAAGAAAAACATCATACACGACGAGACCATGTTTTGCGATCCGGATATCCTGATCCAGATCCTCGCTTGTAAGACCGTGTTCGATAAACTCGATAAGGTGGAGCTGCGTAAAGCGAGAACGCGCTCGAATCCGTACGAGACGATACGCACTGTAAACTTTCTGAACCGGGCGGCCGTCAAGATGGCGAATATAGATAAAGCGTGCGACTTGATGTTCACCGAGCCGAAGCACTTTGATCCCAACGAGCTGCTGTACTTCGCGGACGTGTGCGCCGGTCCGGGCGGATTCAGCGAGTACGTCCTGTCCAAGAAGAAGTGGCACGCCAAGGGATTTGGATTCACTCTGAAAAACGAGAACGACTTCACGCTGGACGAGTTTTTCGCCGGCCCCTGCGAGACCTTCCATCCGTTTTACGGCTCCAAGGACAACGGAGACGTGTTCGACGCGCAGAATCAAGAGGAGTTTCGAGCGCTGGTGTTGAAGCACACCAATGGTAAAGGCGTGCACTTTATGATGTCGGACGGAGGCTTCTCGGTGGAGGGTCAAGAGAATATACAGGAGATTTTGTCGAAGCAATTGTATCTGTGTCAATGCCTGGTGGCGCTGATGATAGTGAGGCCAGGAGGGCACTTTGTTACGAAGCTGTTCGATTTGTTTACGCCTTTCAGCGCCGGACTTGTCTACCTGATGTATAAGTGCTTCGAGAGTATCTGCATCTTCAAGCCCAACAGCTCGAGGCCGGCCAATTCGGAGCGTTACTTAATATGCAAGAGGAAAAGGGTCAATACGCAAGGGACGATGGATTATCTCTCTCACGTCAATCACTTGCTCTCCACGAGAGACGAGAGCAACGACGTGCTCGAGCTGGTGCCCTTCGACGTGCTGGAGGCGGACACAGAGTTCTTCGAATACCTGAGAAACTCCAACAACGATTTTGGAAGGAGGCAGATAGTGAATCTTCTGAAAATCGCGGCGTTCTGCGACAATCCGACACTGATCGAGATTAAGCAAGCGGAAATGCGGAAGGAGTGCCTGAAGCACTGGAACTTGCACGACCAAACTAGGGTGAGGCCGCAAATGTCAAAGCCGCAGGACAAGATACACGAGTTACTGGGCGAGTCCGTGACGCTGCTCAGTTGCGAAGCGACGAAATTGAAGGACGACAACGTGGAGAGCACGATATTGCAATATCAGCCGTACGACTGGTATTGCATGCCGTGCGGCTCGGGCCCGAACATGGAGGACGATAAATTGGCGACGTTCTACCTGGGCCTGGGAAGAAAAAAGGTGTACCGATACGTAAGAGGCAAGTGGGAGTCGGCGGGAGAAGCGAAGATCGAGTTGCCCCCCGACACGCTCGTGTACGCTGAACTAGTGTACGAGACTAAGTGGACGGGGAAGTATTTCTCGAAGACGCGCGCGCTGCACATTTTGGACGCTTACAAGCTCGGTGGAGAGGACGTGAGCAAGAAGTATTTGTCGATTAGGTGTGTTTTCTCCCGTGATGATTCCTCGAACGTAATGCAAAATTGTAAGATTTTAGTAACGCGTTCTAAACTACTGACGTTGTAATATGATTAATTGAACACATTAATTGAATCAAATTAAAAGTAATATCCGTATGTACGTGTATTAACGAATAATATTGCCAAAGTCTGTTGTAGTCCTTGCGCATTAAATTAAAGCAAATGTAAACGTCTGTTAAAGATAACGTACCGTCGAGTGCAGATTGATTTAAACTCAAATATACAAACGCAAGTTGACGATTATCATGTTACTTTTTACCCGATCTCGCTATTTGTTTTTGTTCGTGTTCTACAAGCATGCGTGCATTACTTTTCAGCCTATCCATGTAACTAGTATTTTGACGTGTGATATTTTCAGGTATAAGCTCACAAAAAAGTTTTGCGACGCCCTGTGGAAGCCGGTCCCGAACGACTGCACTTGCGTTCGCGCCAAGGAAAGGTTCATGCTAATGCCAGACATACACAAGAGACTGCGAGTGGCGCAGCGCCGTGTGAAGCTGGCCATTGCGTTCGAGTTCCCGAAAAGTCCGCTGGAATGCGACAGCGAGACCGACGCGAAGGAACCTGTGTACTCGGCGTTCAACAGCGTCATGTTCATACGAAGCACCGCTCACCCGTGGGTGCGTCACATCAGCCAGAAGTTTGGTGTATTTTACGTTTATAATTTAGAGTCGAAGCAATCGGAGTTTGAAGTCCGAAATAACATGCAAAACAGGCCGACCGCCGCCGAGGCGACTTTCGTTCAGGCGTTTAAGGAGCGAGTCGTCTGGAATTGGCCGCACGATTCGCAGGGTACTTTGAACATGGACGCCTTGATTGAAAAGCTAAGTCAATTTAAACGTACTTAGCTCGTTGTGTACATGCGTGTATATAACTGTTGTACATACCGTACGGTACATATACATATGTTTAGGTATTCATGTGTACATAAAAATCTTTTTCGAGAACAATGTGATGCACTACTTCAATAACAATATTACTTGGTTTATACGTCTCGAAAAATTGCGTCTTGAAACAGTGAAATTGCGGATAGGTTCCTCTGTAACTCCCTAAGTTAAAGAAGCCCCGCATATTCTTTACTCCCATGTTAGTAAGGAGCTTGTAGAGGTGTTTAAATCAAGTTACTCTCGGTGGGTCGCCTCTAATCCCGTGGCGACCGAAGAGAGAGGTGAAGAACTGAGTAAAAAGAAATAATTTTCGGGAAGATTTCAACCTGGTTCCTCGGCTCGTTGAACCAGTCGCCACTAGTTTCTAAAAAGTAATTTGTCTTTCACAATTGGTGCATTTTGTACGACTGATCCCTTCATGTGGCGCAGAGAAATGTGCGCTGCTTAGTAAACAAATGAACGACAAGATCCGAGTCAAATCCACGAACACCACTCACAGTGCTCAAAGCACCCGGATAAAACGGGCCCTTAAGCCTAATACAGGAAGAAGAAGAAGAGAAGAATTCCTTCGTGCTCAATTACTTCAAATTCTTCAAATCTTCAATCAGTCTGCTGTAATCTATAATATTTTCCAAGTAACAAATTATTCATTTAGTTGCCACCTCTCGATTGGGATCGGACAGCCCACCTCTTGCCTTTAACACCTTTGCAGCTTTGCTACTAACCCGAAAGTAGAAAGCAAAGCTGCCCCTTCAACACTAAAGAGGAGTCACAGAGCCACTAAGAAAATGCTATTGATATTACTAAATATGTAGTTAGTTGCTGGTATTTCTTTAACTCGTATATATATCGTACATTTTCAGTTAAACGTGGGTAATTGTTCGAAATATGCATTTGTTTGACTTGAATGGAAGTCCAGGTTCAAACCTAGCCGAGATATTTTTTGCAATAAATTTCTTTAATTACAATTTGTCAGTTAGCATCGTTTAACAATTTTTCTACATTGGTTGATCGCGTACTGGCGTCAATTCTTTACGTTAGATATTGTTTTATTTAACCTTTTGTTTTTCTCTCAATGCACCACTACTTCAAGATTAATTTTCGAGATACATAATCAGGTAGTTATTACAGTATTCGCTCGTTGCTGCAGTATTGCATACACATTATCCGACAGCAAAAATATTATGACTAATGTAATGAATGATAAAACTGCTCGTGAGTTTGATGTGTATTTGAAGAAAGCGCATAATTTGTTTTCGCGTATCGTTTAAAATAAAAACTTTATTTTTTTACACGTTTATTAGAATAATCACTTTCCTTGTAAATATTGAGAATTGAATGCAAGAATGCAATGAAATGTAAAAGTGCGTATGTGTAACTGCACTTATACACATGTCAATGTAAATTATGTTAAATACGATAGAACTATGTAAAATAGTATCTTGAAGTCGTTCGCGATAAATTATTAATTTTTATAAACGTGTGTTTTTCCTTTAATAATTCCTTGTAATCTAGAGACTTTATTGAAACAAGATTCACCCTGTTTCAATAAAATAGAGAAATAATTGCGCAATATAGATATTCAAAATTGTATTTAAAAAAAATTGCTAACAGATTTCTACATCATTCGTAAAATGCTAATTGGCAGTTTAGCTATACACAAGTTACGACACACCGCTATTTTTCATGTTACAAGTTTTAAGTGCGCTTAAATTTATACCACGGAGAAAAAATGGCTGTCTACTCTGTCATATGTAAACTAATTTTGTCTTATTCATGGACATGCGAGAATACCTGGAGATCCATTATCTCGATTGGATCAATGTGGAACGACCTTAAATGCCCACAAGTCGCATTATAGCTGGACCATATTATTGACGCGTTTTTTAAAATAATTCCTGCGGTATAAACATATTCCACTGCAGTTTAAGACAATCCGTCAGGATGAATCATCAGTCCGTCTTACTCCCGTTATTTCATGTTAAGATATTAAGTGTTTATTTAATATACAAAATATATACACAGTTTATACATATATTATACAATCGATGGCAGCAGAGGTATACAAAGTATGAATCGTAACGACGCAGTCTTTTAAATCATTTTTACTTTAAAAAATCATAATTCGCTCTACGATTTTCAATTTCCGGACTTCCTGGTAGAAAATTGAAGATTACAAATCTGAGAAAGTTTCGATACACGTCCTAAATTAGGTAAAACGTTACGCGAATCCTCGAGTAAAAAAATGGTGAAGTATAATCTGGAATTTTGTGCCTTCGTTAAAATTAACAACGATTTAACATTATAAATCTTTCGAAACAATGGAAGATATATATATATATATATATATTAGATATTATGCAAAAATCTCAACTTAATTATTTTTGGCAGTTACATGCGAACTATAGTATTATTACAATAGTATTATAACGGTATGTGTTCAACAACTAGCAATTCTTGATAACAGAAGCCGTGCTAAGGTACTCTGAAGCCTCGCTGCCCGAACTTTCGACAAACTTTAATATCCGTTCGCGTTACGTAAATCGAATCGTAGCATCCAGCGTCCATGTTTTTTCCTTTCTTCTAACTTTGCATCGGCACGCAGAACTACGCGATAAAATGGTACGGCCGCGCCGTGGCCGTCTACGCGAACCCGCTCGTAACGTCGACCAGCGCATGGCACTTTGCACACTCTATAACATCTCTAGAATCCAAAGGAGGAAAATAAATACGTAATGGAACATAACAAATCACAAAATGTATCATCTGTGGTAAGAGAGAACGGTGGTCGCCCACAAGAGACGCTGCCAGATCCACCGCGGCACCCTGCACGGCACGAGGCTGGTCATCGCGCCGGCCAGGTGACGCACCCAGTCCCAGATGCCCCAGGGCGCGTGGCCGCCGTTGACGTAGAGGACGTACGTGAAGCCGTCCTTGCACTTGCCCCGGATCGAGTAGTAGTACGGTAGGAAGCTGTGCAGCCGGAAGTGGCACCTCTGATAAAACAATATAGCGGGAGCGTTGCTGGAGAGCACGTGTAGGAAGACTGCCTTTACGGAGGAACGTTCGGGCGCGGTGACGTGGGCGAGCAGCTGCTCCAGCAGCAGCGAGGCGATGCCGTTTCTCCTGTAGGCGCGACGCACCCCCAGGCTGAGTATGTAGCCCACCAGGCAGTTCTTGCCCAGGCTGGAGCACAAGATGCCGCGGTCCTCCTTGTTCAGCCTGGCGTAGGGCTTTATCTCAGCGACGATCAGCCCTATTATCACGCCGCCGTAGACTGCCGCGAGCGCGTAGAACCTCGACGAGCTTGTGATGTCTTCGTACCACGAGTAAGGATAATCTGCGCGGATAAGAGATTCATCGTCAGCTCTGTCTTACTGATAGCTGAAGCGCAACGTTTCGCATGAAATTACCGAGTCCCTGCAGGTTTAGGTTAGAAAAATGTAAACAAAAAGAAGAAGATACGTCTCTAACGAAATGCTAAGATGATACAATTTTAAGGTTTAACAAAGCTGTTTCGATTCAAGAGCGCGCGTCCCCTCTGCCTCGCAAACATTTACTTTGAAACTCGAGACATGCAGTTTCTCCATACAACAAACTCGTTCTCTTCCCCCGTCAAACTATTTACATCTTCGCCAGTCGGAGAGTGAGAGCTGCTCGCCGAGAGAGGAAATGTTGAAAATTTCAGCGAGAACGTCGCTCTTTGAACAAACGGCAGGAACAAGTCCAGCCCTCTCACCTATGGGGAACCAGTCTTGGCAGAGCGAGCGCACCTCCTCCAGGTCGTCGGGGCAGAGGAAGCGCAGCTGCACCTCGCCCAGGACGCACAACGGCACCGTGACCGCCGATTTCGTCACCGTGACCGCCGGCGTCGCTACGGAGGTCGTCGTCGTCGTCGTCGTCGTCGTCGTTGCCGATCCGCCGCCGCCGCCGATGGTGGTGGTGCTGGTCGAGCCGCTCCTCGCGACGGTCTCATCCGTGGCGTACGAGGCGCGTACGTCGGCCGCGGCGACGGCGCCGCCGGGCCCGCTGTCGTCGACCTCCGGCAGGATCACCGGCAGGTACCGGTTAAAGGACACTGCCATCGCGCCGCGGCTCGCCTGGTCTCGCCGCGCGGCTCGTCATTTGTGCGTCGTACCGTCGGTCGAACGGTGCGGCGGCGACGACGGCGACGCTCGTCGCCCGTGAACACGCGGGTGGTTGGCGCCGCCTCCCTGTGCCTCGTCGGTGCGCGCGTTCCCGGCCGCGTGAGCGCGACGGACGGGACGGGCCGAGGGTGCCGACACTGCCGACTGCCGTGCCGTGCCGTGCCGTGTCACACGCGTTTCGTTGTTTCTCGCGCCTCCTCCGGCCCCCGCGCCCCGTGTAAACGACC
>NW_011967078.1:37512-50011 GCF_000949405.1 Vollenhovia emeryi
AGAGAGAGAGAGAGAGAGAGAGAGAGAGAGAGAGAGAGAGAGAGAGAGAGAGAGAGAGAGAGAATTGTTCCCCCGCTAAAAAATTTTCAAGGAGAGGCGCGTGATTATCTCGGAGCCGGCGAGGGATAAGAGCGCGGACTGTGACGTAGGCAGTGTTTGCTGTTATCTAAGTAAAATTATATAGATGATTATCTAGATAAAATTTTAGCGTTATCTTATCTTTATATAGATAATAAAAATAAATATTATCTATATCTGCATCTTAGATGAAAGAAAGTGTTATCTTTACTAAATTATCTAAGATAACGTACAGATAATTTCGTTTAGGGCCACATAAAAATACTTAACAGTTACACTGTTTAAATATGGATGGCGTTGTAGACCATGCATTTATGTGTGTCATATAACCTAAAAAAAAACCTGAATATATTCTATATCCCCCTTTATAATTTAAATTTTTCTATAACTTTTTCTACTGTGTTTACATGAAGTCTTAAAAATATTATCTAAAAATTATCTAGATGAATCATCATAAAATTTTATCTCTTATCTAGATATACATTCAAAACGAAATCATCTTTATCTTATCTAAGATAAATTTATATATTTTTATCTTATCTTTATCTAGCTAATTTTAAAATCATCTATGCACAACACTGGACGTAGGACAAATCGCGCGCCCGTCGTCCGCCGTTTTTCCCCTCGCGAATCAGCCGCGAGCGCGCGTCGTCGATGAGCACGCGGCTTTACGCGAGCTCGCGCGGCGGACGCGCGTGGAGTGTCTGCGCGAGCGAGTCGCGCCCCGCGCGGATCAGCTGTTGACTCGACTTGGCGACGGGGTCGGGGCGGTCGGAGCCGCCTGCCGCGCGCGGCAGTCGCGGCACGGCAGTCGGCGGCAGCGCTCCGGAGTTTTCGCTGGTCACCATGGCGTCGGGCAAGACCGTCGTCGTCCTCGCGCCGAACGGTCGCCGGCAGAGCGTGAGGGTGACGATCAACACGACGATTCTGCAGGTGAGCAGCGCCGACGGGGACGCGACGCGCGCGGCCCAAGAGAGGCCTGAGACGGGGGGGGGGGGGAGAGAGAGAGGATATGTTTCGCGCGCCGGTTTTCTAACCGGGGGGGGCATCTCTCTCTTGCAGGTTCTGGAGGAGGTGTGTCAGAAGCAGGGCTACAACGCCGACGACTATGACATTAAGTGAGCACGACACCTGGAGACTTGGATTTTGCACAGTGATATATAATTTTCCGCAATTGCCGTACATTTCTCTCCCGCGCTACCGTTACAGACACAATCGCCAGATACTGGACCCCAGCGCGATCTTCCGCTTCGCCGGGCTGCCGAACAACGCGCAGCTGGAGATGGTGGCCTGCACGAGGGCGCGCCCCACGTCCAACGTCACGATCGGCATCCAGCCGGAGGACGGGGCGAGGGTGCTGAGCGAGTTCCCGCCCGGCGCGACGCTGGCCCAGGCGCTGACGCAGATGTGTCCCGATTCCGACCTCGAGAGGGCCGTGCTGATCTACATGCATCGCGAAGTACGGCCGAGAACGACCCGTGTAACGCTCAAGTCTGCGTTAGGGCCTGAGCAGAATCCGCTGTCTTGTACTCCTGTGACACGAGACAGCGATGGCGCGTTACCTCAGGACAAGGGCTTGAAACGTAAAGCGTTGTCTTGAGAGCGCAAGACAGCCGTTCTGTTCAGGCCCTTGGTCGTAAACGTGAGCGGGACGGCTCGTCTCGCGCTCTTGAGACAGTGTTTTCTGTCTTAAATCTTTGTCTTGGAGCAACGCACAATAACTGTCTTGTGAGCGTGAGAATACGAGACAAGTATTCTGCCACCTTGAGGCAAGGCAGGAAAAAACTTACGTTGTGAAAGTCTATTGTATACGACTTGAGTGTCTCTCTCTGCCTCGCCTTCGTCCACGACAGACTCGAGCGTTTACAGATCGTTTTCTGTATCGTTTGTGTATACACACGGTGTGACATTCGCGAGGCTTCGCCGCTCGCTTGGCCGGAGCACGTCTGAGACGTTTGTAATCTCTCTCTCTCGAGGAGCTTATACTAGTCTCAAACTTGAGAATAAAGTTTTTCGGAATAGGAAAAAGTAGTGCGGATGCAAGCGTCTTTTAAATCATCGATCTTAAGCGAGAAGCATTCTAATGTCCGTTTCTACCAATGCGGATTAACTAGAGAAAGATATGAAGCAAGCTGAACCGAGATCGGTCCTTTTTTTCTAGTTTTAAAAAGTAGAGAGAGGCGAAAAGTAATTTAAAGAGAGCAAAGTTGATCTGTACTGGCAGAAGCGGGCGTGAGACCATAGTTTCTTGTTGAATTCCTTAATTTTGCATTGCACAACAGGAAGAGGTCGAGATCGACTGCAAATCTGCGAGGGATACTTTGTGGGAAATGTGGGACGTTCTGTAAAAGAGGGTAAAACTTGGCGGGTCGCCCCGTGTGTATGGCACGCCTACAGAAACTGACGTTTCGCAACGATGCGTGTATAAAGGCTGGTCTACAATACATGGAGTAAGGAGGAAGAAATAAAATGGATGTATTTCCTTACTCCTACTTCAGCTCTTAGGCTTACTCTCGGTGAATCAAAATCAATCGGTGTTACGAATATTTTAAAAATTACGCCCGTATTTCAGCTTCCTTACGCCAAAAGCTAGAAGTCAGGGCTCTCCCTCACTCCTTACTTACTCCACGTATTGTAGACCAGCGCTAACGTGAGCATGAATAAGATTGCAAATACGTCTGAAATCTTTTCTTGCAGGTATCTGGCAGAGAAGCGTTAGAGAAAACAACGTTCAAGTCGCTGGGGCTCAACAATGGAAAGGCGATCTTGAGATTGATGTATCGTGACCAAGAACAATTAAAGACTCAGGCACACGTGTCTGCTCCTCTGCTTCCAAAGACAGTCGCGAGGGCGGACGAGTCGGCGAGCGATAAAGATTACCAAAGGCTACCGTCGTCCACGCTACATTGTAACAAGACGAGGAATGACATACCGACGGAGAGTGCATCGGAAATACAAAGTCAGAACGAGCCGGAAGGCGAAGCAAAGGTAGATGCGAGAGAGGAGAGAGTAGACGCGCTCGGTGAAAAACAAGAGAGGGACGCACCGGAGACGAGAGAAGGCTCCACTGCGTCTAATGACGAAGCTCGCGAGGCGGACGAGCGTGTCGCGGGTACATGCGCAACAGTCGAGGGGAATGCGAGATATGAAATTAAGTTTGTAAGGTGTAATTGTGCATATGTGCGATCTCGAGCGACAGGGTTCGCGCTTATCGGGGGACTTGGTGTTGCAGTTGGGGGAGAGAAACGCTCTGGTGTTCAATCAAGCCGGGACTCAAGCATTGCCAAGGGACGAACTACCGGACAGCTTCTTCGACCTGGATCTGCACGACGCGAAGACACTCTTACGGGATGCTAAGCGCCGTAGAGAACAGCTCGAGGACGCTCCGCTTCTGACGGAGACACAGCGCCAGCTGGACCGGGACAAGCACATCCTCGACCGGCTGAACAAGTATCGTCGCGCCGTGATTCGCGTGCTATTTCCCGATCAGTTCGTTCTTCAGGGATTATTCGGGCCGCTGGAGACGATCCGAACGGTTAAGGACTTTGTCAAAAACTACTTGGACGATCCGGATGGCGAATTTATCATCTGTGAGTCAACGAACATGCAACAACCACATTCATTTGATGCAAAAGGCGAACATGTAATAGTTTCATTATCGATAAAATTTTATTACTCTTTTTTTTTTCCTTGCAGACACTACCCCACCAAGGCATATCTTAGACCCCGACGCACGACTAATAGACGAAAATCTTGTTCCCTCTGCTATCGTTTATTATTCCGGACAATCGTCGCTAAGGCCGAGTGTAAAAGCAAAACTGACAGATCCTAGAGCTGCCGGTATCGAAGCCGTCAAGTCTAGGTAAGATATGCCGATTGCGTCGCTCGATGTTTAAGCGACGGTCGCTCAAATTTTGCATACTCGTCTACAGGATCGCCACGATGCGGAAAGAACAAGATCCAACGGCTGAAAGTGATAGAGGCACAGTTGTCGAGAGCAACGCCACTCCGGGACCGAGCGGTAGCGATAAATCATCGTCATCGTCTCAGAATCAAAACAGGACACCGAAATGGTTCAAACAGACGTTCAAATAATCGATTGTCTAACGGCACCGAAAGGTGTGACACCTTAAATTTTCAATATAAACATTGCTATACTGATACGGGATTTCAATGAAGACCCATATGCAAACGTCCAAGGAGAAATGGACAGTCAAGATGACATCAAATTGATTTTCATCTCTTCTTGGGCGTGCACACATATGTGCCGTCATATGTATTCCTCTAACAAGTCTTAATAAAATATACAAATCTGTATACAACAAACGTCCGTGTCTCTCATTATTCTAATTGAAATGTACAAAGCTTTACACACAAGATTCTGATGCTTAGTAAAATTAGTTACAAAAGTGGAAATCAAATTATACGTATACAAATAGGATTCTTACCATCTAACTATGGCCGCGGTAATAACATCTTACATGTTATAATCTGTATATATATATATAATTATATATATATATATAATTTGTATGAAAAACAGTGATAGAGCCGAGTGATGAAAAGTACAATTGTGAAGTATGTATCAATGGTACTAACTGTGTGATAAAGGTGCTCTGATCGATAACATTAAGTATATATTTTATTGAGTAATAAATGTAATAATTTGGATAGCAACGAGATTTTAGTCCATTGTCTTTTCTCCTTTGTTTTCGAAATGGCAAATGCTTAATGTACTTTGCAGAATGAAGCGAAGGATTGTAAGAATGTTTACGTGAACCGACTATGTTAATCCGTCTTACTATACGCAGTGCCATTAACTTTGTAAGTCGGGCGGCACCGTCGTAGGCGACTGCAATTGCAGATGCATGAGCCTGCGAACGGGACCGCCGATTATGTTCCCGGCCGGGCCGGAGCCGCCGGCCTCGGCTTCGATACTTTCTCGCAAACTTGCCTCTACGGGATCCGTGCTATTGTTATCGTCGTCCGCCACCGAGTTCTCGTCTTTTACCATCTGCGACTGCAGCTGCGAGTCCAACAGCCGCATATACTTGTCCATATCGCCGCCCTTGTCCTCGTCGTCGCCACCCAGCGATCCCTCCGAGCTGCCCTCGAACTCGCCCTCTCCTCCCGGGACGACTAGGTCTAGGATGCCTCTTAACGTACTGTCGAATACATCCGCGTCGAAATCTATTCGCGCGCCGTCCTCCGTGTCTTGCATATCATTGTCCATTGATTGTTCTCTGTAAATCACGCTGACGATTAATCTGCTTACCGTTGTTTTACTAAACCACGATGCGTCGTTGAAAATTCTTTTAGCGATAAAAGGGCACTTTTTTTTTAACAGAAAACTCATACCCTAAGAAGTGCACGCCATCAACGTCGCTGGTTTGATTGAGAAACGATTGCACCTTTTCTCGAAGGCTCAGCGGTTCCTGATCCAACTTTTTATCCTTAACGTTGCCCCACTGTTGGTTCAAGTACGCTTCCAATTGCGTAGGATTCACATTTAGCCAGCTATCGGTATCCGCGGGACTCAACATAATCTCATCTTGAGCTGCGTACAGAGGACACTTGATTATACAACCGAGTACGCGACGGCTTGGGCAATTATAGAAATTATTATTAATCATGTAATCTGTAGGCTACTCTTTAAAATAGTAAGTGAAATATGTAAATGACAAATTACCATGCATCTCAATGTCATTCGTCTGTATGTTCTCCCATGCTTCTAAGACTTTTTGAGGATCGCTCTCGCACAAACTCGTTAGATTATCAAACAAGGTCGCATGCTTCAAGAAATACTCTCTCGCCGTGGACAGCAGCGTGTCACGTTCCTGACTACCTTCCAACAGATCTCTAAAGTAACCGTTCGCCTCTAAACGAGCTAGGTAAGCGTTGAATGCTGGTTCGTTCAGCTTTAACTTGTCAGCGTCGTCGGGAACGTCCGACTGTTCTCCGATACGTTTTCTACGTTCCTCATTGGCCCGGGCTACTAGCATCTCTAAACCGCATGCTATCTTAACTCCGAGAACATGAGCATTGTATTTTGAGCAAGTCGCAGGTGGTATGTTCCAACCTGTTCTTGGATCGCCGGTATAACGGCAGTGCGTCGCCATCGCGTACAAACACTTGGTCATTTTAACATTGACCATCGTTCGTTGCTCGGGAGGGAAATACCTCATGGCGCGACAAACCTGCAACGACAGCAACGGGTGTGACAATGGCGTAAAGTGAGATTATATGCGCGTTAAAAGAGGTAAGGTGAAATTAATTCTCGTGTACTTTGCGTTCGAGCGGGTCCGAATGGCAGATAGTTCTAATCACTGGCGCGATGAATCTTGGCTCTAGGCGGAGTATAGAGGCCGCCTTCTCCGGCAGGTACGCCCTGGTCTTGTGCCGCCTCTTCTGAATCTCGTCGGGATACACGCCGACTCGCTTCTGCAGCGCCAGCTGCACCTTCTCGGACATCTTGGAGATATGTGGCTTGCCGTTAATGTTGTTGAGCAAATTGGGAAACGACGTTCCCCGCTCTCTGATAACGTGAATATCACCGTTGTGAATGAACACTCGGTCCTGGCAGGTCTCGGGGCTCGCCCAGAGCGGCAGGACGTTGGCGGCTTCTATCAGCAGGAACTCCCCGTCCGAGTCCACCACCCGGGCGACGAGTCCGTCGAAGACTCTGGTGAGCCTGAATATCAGGTACACCGTCAGCCACTCGTCCCCGATGTCCTCGTCGAAGCGCAGGCTCGCGTAAATGTGCGGCAGGGTGTGGTAATCTGGGGGAGAAATCGCTCGATTACTCTTACCGATCTCGTACGACTGCCGGCACCAGACTGTGCAACACTCACCCTCCTCCACCGCCGAGCCCTCGAGGGTCCGGTTCAGCAGCATCGTCTGCTTGGTCCTCGGGCGGAAGCAGAGGCTGCCGCTGTGCCAGATGTGGTCGGCGACGAGCGGTGCGATCTCCCCGTTGTACTTGGCGATCTCCTCGCTCAGCCTGGCCTCCGTCACCGCGTCCGGGTCGGACGCGTAGCAGAAGTTGGGGTAGAGAAAGCACTCCATGATATCCTCCTCCTTGGCCTTGTGCGTGGGCGCCGCGTATGCCATTTTCTGGCGTCGCATCGGAGATCCCGCGGGGTGAGCCCGCGTGCCCCAGCGCGCGTTCCGCCTAAGTCGCCGCGCACACCGAGCCGACACTTGGGAAGGATCGCGCGGCCGCCCCCTCACGGCGCCCGTCCGCCATGGGCGTTCCTCGTGGATGACCGCATAGACCGATAATAAGCGTGACGCCCTCCCCCGAGTTGTTTACTGCATCGTTCACAGGCGCGCGCGGACCCTAACCTACGCGCGCTCGGCCAACGTTCCGCGACGCGAGATCGACGCGACCCCCCAGGCTCTGGAGTTGGTGTCCAGGGCACGCGCTCTGCGAGACGCGCCAGTCTAACCTAACCTAACCTCGCGACGCGCGCGCGCGCGCCCTACCTAGCCCGACCTAACCTTCGCTCGCGCCCCTCAATCATTCAGGAGATGCCGTCTGACGCGGTCGCGCCGCGGTGCTCGCGTAACTCGCGCAACTCGCGCTCGGTGCATTCGTGCGACGATGGGCCGCGACGTGAGGCGCATGAGTGGAGACGCGCGTCCGCCTCGCCGCTGAGGGACGACGCGTACGGGCCGACGTCCCGCCGATGAGGCCGCCGTCGTGACGCCTGCTGACCCGAGTTCGGCCCCGATGGACCCGGCCTGCCGAGCGATCGCGCGTCCCCGCAGTCGACGGTAATCGCGGGCGAGCCGCGAGGGACAATGCCGAGCGTCAGGAACCAGCCGGGCGGCCGGTCGTCGAGCTGCCTGCGCAAGTACCGGTTGGTCTTCGCCTTCGGCATCATCATGCTGTGCGTCCAGGCCTACCTGCACACGTTTTTCGGCCTGGTCAGCGACAAGAGCAAGTCCAGCCGGCTGTCGTCCGGCGAGGTAAGCTCGCCCAGCCCCGTCCTGGGGAAAATCACCGACGGTGCAGACGTGTCGGCTAACTTATCGCGCTTTACCGAGTGCAGGGTGGCTCTTCCCAGCCCGAGGAGGACGAGGGCCTGCCGAAAGGCCTGCGTCAGCTGAAGCTCCCGCCCGACAAGCAGGCGAGCACGAGCAGGCAGACTCAGCCGCAGTCCCAGCTGAGAAACCGCACCGCCAGAATCAAACTGGATCGCAGGTCGTTGAACTTCACGCCCGCGTGCGACGTCACGGTCCGGGAGGCGGTGAGCGCCGTGACGCGCGCCCAGAGCCAGGCGTGCAAGCAACGCATTGTCAATGTGACGTGCCTTAGCCAGCAGGGTCTGTTGTACCCGGAAAGAGTACAATCTTTCTGTCCCCAGTCTCCAGGTTTCGCAGGCGTGCCGGTCGATCTGGGCTGCTTCAAGGACGACAAGACGCTGAGAGCGCTCTCCGGCTATTATCATGTATTTAAAGGGAACAACACGCCCGAGCGTTGCGCCTACATGTGTCTTCAGTCGGGCTTCCCGTACGCCGGTACAGAGTACTCGTTAGTGTCTCACGCGACTGAAATGTATACACAAGTGTATGCCGCGCAATCCTTTTGTGACATTACGCTTGGTTTCAGGATGGAATGCTTCTGCGGAATGGAAGAGCCGCTGCAGACCAAGCGGCTGCCAGACTCCAGCTGCAACATGAAATGCTCCGGCAACCCGAGGCAGACGTGCGGCGGTTATTTAACCATTAATATTTATTGGACCGGAATCCAGAGTACGTGAATGCGAGTAAATGCATGTAGACGGCCTAAGGGGATGGTTAAACGAGTTTCTTTTCGTCCCGACAGAATTCAAGCCTCAAGAGGCGAGGAACTCGAGTTTGAAAAACGATCTCGAGAAACCCGTGCGAATAGCTTATCTGCTGACGGTGAACGGCAGGGCGAGTCGGCAGGTGAAACGACTTGTCGGTATTTTGTATCATCCCTCGCATTTATTTTATATCCACGTGGACGCGGTGAGTGCAACGATGTGGAGGGAGAGAATTATTTTAGCTCCAATTCGAATGAGATGGTCGAAGCACGAGTCTTTTTTCTCAATTGCAGTTTATTGCTTGTTTCTGTTTCAACTTTTTTTTTAGATCTATGACATTTTTCCAAATTATTTCCGTTATGTGTGAATCCGTTATACTAAATCCTGCGTTCCAAAATTCACCGCCAGCGCTGAAACTCTACGGTGTATGTTTCGTGCGTTGTAGATCTTCGCAGCGCTGGCGGTAAATTCTGGAAGAAAGAATAACAGATTGACAATTAGATCTATATAGTTTTCGATCAAATTGTGCGTGTGTTTTCAGAGGCAAGATTATTTATATCGCGAAATGTTGGAACTGGAGAAATCGTGTAAGCTGAACAATATCAAAGTGGCGAGAGGGGAAGGCCTGCGGCACGCGAGTATTTGGGGCGGCGCGAGTCTCCTGACGACGTTTCTGAGGTCCGCGCAACAGATGCTCGCCTACGATCAGCACTGGGACTTTCTCGTAAACCTATCGGAATCCGACTTCCCTTTGAAGAGCAATAATCAGCTGACTGAATTTCTCAGCTGGAACAGGGGTATGAATTTCGCCAAGTCGCACGGCAGGGAGGTTCAGCGTTTCATAGCCAAACAGGGTTTAGACAAGACTTTCGTCGAGTGCGAGGCGCGCATGTGGCGAATCGGCGATCGAAAATTACCAGACGGTATGCTGATTTTTCCTCCGCACCCTACGTATCTTTAAATATTTTCTTCACCAATTGATACACGTCTCCTTGGAGTTTTCGTGTATACGCAAATGTTTATAAAAATTGAGGTACTATTGCAACGGCGTATTCTTGACACGAAATCAAGTCAAAAAATCCTGTATCATTTTTCCTCACGATAAACAGTCGTCGAGATATCGTATGATGAACATTGAAAAAGTTGCCAAGTTTTCTTTGAATATCTCGAAAATTATTAGACAAAAATGTTTCAGACAAAAGTTGTGCCAATTAATTAATAGAAAAAGATGTAATGAAAAATGCAGGTTTTTATTTAAAAAATTCAAGATTACCTTCATGTAACCTTTAAACGACTATCCAGGGTCAAACCAATGATACCATCTTACGCCCCCTTGAAACCATATAACTTTTGTCTCAAACATTTGTTACTAAAATGCATAGCTTTTAAAAAATTCAGGGGTTTTCATACTTTTTCCCCACCCTGTATAATTATTATTACGATTATAAATCTATTCTCATCACGCTTGCAGGTATTCAAGTTGACGGCGGTAGCGATTGGTTCGCCCTGAGCCGAGACTTCGTCGAGTACGTTGCCGATCCAAATCCCAGTCAGCTGGTGGCCGATCTGTTGAAATTGTTCAAATACACCTTGCTGCCAGCCGAGTCGTTCTTCCATACGGTCTTGAGAAACTCGCGATTCTGCAATACTTACATAGACAATAATCTGCACATGACTAACTGGAAGAGGAAGTTGGGTTGCAAGTGCCAGTACAAGGCCGTGGTGGACTGGTGCGGGTGCAGTCCGAACGACTTCAAACTCGAGGACTTTAACCGGCTGCGAAACACCGTGGACCGCAATATATTCTTCGCCCGCAAGTTCGAGTCCGTTATCGATCACAGAATCATAGACCGCGTGGAGGAGTGGCTGTATCCCGAACGAATGAACAAAACGGCTAGATCGAGGGGCTACGACATGTACTGGCAAAGCCTGTATCATCACGCGGACTTGAGCCCGCTGCCGGACGACGCGCTGTTAACGCTCTCGTATTCCTTCGCGAGATTGGTTTACCGCCATCTCAACATAAATCACAAAGATGTCCGCCTGTTGGAGAACACCGCGTACTTCCGCGAGAATCGTTTCGCTGGTATACTGATTCTGGTGGAGGGCAAGGCGGAATCCTCCGACGTATCTGCACTGCCCGACGGTCGCGCGAGACGCGTGGAGGCTTTGATCTCCGTGCGACACAACTTCTCCCCCAGCAGATTATGGTCGGGAAAGATACGGGGTCTCTCCGTTAGCACGGACTACGATCAAAAGGAGCAGACGTTTAGAAACTTGATGGGCAGCATGGGACCGTACTCGACCCCGGTCTTGGCTTACGAGTTCGACGCGAGCGTTACGATATCGCAGAACGTATCGGTCCTATGGATTGACCCGCACGGCCGCCTCGCCGACGTGAATTACCTGCTGATCGAAGAGATGACCTTGGTGATTATCACATGCGACACCAAAGCTTTTCTAATTTTTTTATTTTTTATTTTATTATGTCTTTTCAGGTGGGACACGTTAAGCCGCAGCTAAACGAACAACTAGCCGTTGGTACTTGGCGACTGTTATTGGCCGCCGATACTCAACTGATAGCAAAATTAAAATTCCTCGTGACTCCGCTGTCCTACTGGAAGGCAAAGAGGATAGATTCGGACAAGGCGAAGGAGATAATGGACGGCCCGAGCTTCGTTTATCACGTTACGGAGGAGATGAACAAGAGCTGGTCGAAGGTGGTGAAATCCGCGCTGGCGAACGAGCCGATTACGCACAGTCAGAGCAGACTCGGTGAGAATCTCGACGATTGGCTGGACAGATTAGTATACGAGCACTACGGGATCGACGAGGTGTGCGATGCCGACGATGAGATTCGACCCGAATCGAAGCTACAAAAGTGTCTCAACACCCCCTGGAGCTCTTTGAGCCCCGATTTAAAGGCTGATACTCGTAACCTATGTCAAAACTACTAATTAATTATTTTACCAACTACGTGCCATTTTCGCCGTTTTGAAATCTATTGTATGTGTATAAAGATTGCAAGACATCTTTAGATATTTTTATATCGATTAAACTGTACATATATATATACTTGGTATTTATAAGAAAATGGTATATATATATATATGTATACATACATTTTTGGTATATGTTGTGCAATTAATATCTCTGTCGGATATTTTCACATTAAAGATTAATGGATTATATTGATAAGGTGCGGCGTGTCGTTTTCTTTGTATCTAAGGGCCTGAGCAGAATGACTGTCTTGTATTCTTAAGTCACAAGACAGTTATTGTGCGTTACTTTAAGACAAGGATTTAAAACGTAAAACGTCTTGAAAGTATAAGGCAGCCATTCTGCTCAGGCCCTTGGGGAAGCAGTCTTGGACCGTTCTGTTTGATGATAACAAATGTGATAATGTATTGTACTTTCAAATGAGACAGACAAATAGCAGTTGTAATTAATTAGGCAAATTTATAGTTGATCTTTTTAAATATTTTTACGCGATTCACGTACAGATTGTATTTCAAATTTCCCACCCTCTTCGAGACTTCCGTCCATGGATGTAGGAATAAACTGGATGGAACGTAAGGTTTTTTGGGCGAGAGGGGCGAAGCCTGAGGCTGGATTCACATGGAGCGTAA